>NC_142529.1:17761867-18061867 GCF_964205215.1 Stylophora pistillata
TTCGTCTGACCTATCAATTGAGAAATTCCCGTTGGGGCTGTGTGTTTGAAAGTAATGCGACGAGACATGTCACGACCAACCAGGTGGAAACACTTTTAAACGGTATGATAATCTTAGGTGGCACGGAAAGCCGTAAAAATCTTGAACAAAAGCTCATCTTTCAAACCGGCAGTCTAAATCCCACAGGGATCAATGAACGCTTTTCATTCCACTAATTTATTCATGTTTTTTCTCGTTGCCATGCACCAACAATAACGTAGCTCCATTTTCTGCCTTTAAAAGCACACACAACCCACAATTCCTCTATTCGCTGCGACGAAGGGCTAACGCTCGAAACGTCAGCTTTTGTAATCATTACGGTGGCCAATTTACCATTTCAACTTTGTTGATATATCCAAATTATTTCGTTACTCCCACCGACGCAGCCCCAAACAGTTTCTTTCGAAACTATCAGCCTTTATTCATTCACACTTTTAAACGGTTGCCTGAGGCTTTCAGTATTAAAATATCATGGCTTTTTCGTGTTCGTTTTCTACGATGAAACTTGACGAAATAGATTTTAATCAGCGAATACAAAGCGTTTAAAGTTCCGATTTTGTTTTTCTATATTCATCATTTTGTAAATGCAGGCACTATCTTGTAGGGCTTTGCATTGTGAGTCGCAACACCTGCCTAATGCAGAGATAGACACAGAGAGAGGTTTTTATATACAGCGCCCAAGTTGAGTTGGCAGCGGATTTAACGATTGTAGTTTCGCTTGTGAGAATTAAAATGCAAGGAAAACAGCAAACTTTTCAATCTTATTCACTGATGAAGCTCGCGTGATGTACTTGACACAATCTTAACCGAGTCGGATGTGTTGACGTTGATAAAACGTTGACAAAACATGTTGAATACCAAATAAACTTTACAATTCAAACAGAAACGCTTCAGATACTCAGAATTTAACTTCTACGAGCTCGAGAAATAAGTATGATCCTTACTGCTGACATATTTTTCGATAGAACTGAAGGCAAACAAATGGCTTTGTTTATTTCATGATAATCTTTCACAATTCATCCTTCGAGTAGCTGGTTCTCGTATTTTAAGGACTTTGCCGGTAAATTTGGCTGAAAAACTCTAAATCTCAGATAGGCTCACCCCTCTGAGCTTCCATTTTTCCGGTGACATAATCCTATTTCCAACGCGTTCTTTCCTACGTACAGCGTAACTCCCTTAACGCGGGTTTTTAGACTTAAAATAAATGTTTTGAAATCGCACTGAATTAATTCGTTTCGTTTTGTTATTCAACCATTCCATGGATGAATGAGACCAGACACAATTCTGTCAGCACTTGTTAGGAATTTAAATGAGAAATACCAGTTATCTGAAACGGAAAAAACCAGCAGGGAGAGCTTGACCTCCAAATGAGCGAGAATTAGTCAAAATAATCGCTTAACATTTGTTGCGGCTCACAGGAGCCTTCGAATACAAACTGCTTTAAGGTGATAGCGTACTTCAACTGTCGCCTATACATCTTTGTATAACAGGGTTTTAGGGAGCTTTTACACGGAGGGGCTTTACTCGAGGGAGTTTCTAACCGGAATAAAAAAGTGCTTCGAAACATGCTGTGGCAGTGCTAATCTAAATACATTTGCATTTCTTGGTTTCTGATGACGCTTCAAAACTTCATTCATTTAAATACATTTGGAACAGAATAAAACTGACAACACGAACAAAACTGGAACAAAATAACAAAAAGGGTGTTCAGACCTTTCCCTTGAAGTTCATTTTAGTATTCCCATTGGTTAGATATTTATGTCAAATTTGCAGCAGGTCCCTTAAGGCGGGGGTAAACCTGAAAAAATGCCCATTTTTCAACCATTTTTCATGGCTAGGACTTAATTGAAAACTTAGGCAAACTATATATCCTTGGAGAGCTTACGACTTGAAGATCATGAAAAAAAGTATTTTACACTCTACATGTCAATTGTAATAGGATACCACTCGTTTTATTGTGCCACCTGCTGGGTTCTACCAGAGGTTACTTAAGAAAACATAACTCCTGGAATTAATGAAAAAAAAATTGTTCAGTGTCAATTCAAAGACTACATGTTGCTTATTGGTATAAATAGATGGATTTTTAATATGTTGAAAACATTTCAAATGGTGATCGATTAAATTTGACATAGGAAATCGAAGTAGTGTTTCACTTCATAACTTTGAGTACATAAATCATGTGGAAAATTGCTCTGCTCATAACACAATACTTATCAAGAGGAACAAATGCTGAAAATTTCAGATCATTCGGATAAATTGTTCTCAAGATATCTTTTCTTGAAGACAAAATTATTGCGTAATGAGAAAATAGCCTTTAAACTTACAAATAGCAATCATACTTAGTTTTTTTTAAATTATGCAACCATTCTAGTGGCCCAAGTGTCCATATTTTGTCTGCAGGAGTGTCTAAAAGTAATTTAAATGACTCCTGGTTCATATATTACTCCTTCTGCTTCTTGAAGGGCTTCCTACTGACGAGTCCTCAGAAGTTGCTCCCCTTGATGCTCTCTCTTTTCCTTCTACGTAGCCTGTAAATCAGACTTCATCAATCGTTTGCTGTCTTTTGCATTGGCACGGTACCGTTCCAAAGCTTGTTTTGTTCTGCTTTTATTATTAAACTTAAAATGTCACCAAAGAGGCCCACCACAAGCCGAAGCCAACATATGAGTCGACGGCGGCGACGGCGAGCGGATGGCAGAAAACCAGCAAGATGAGTTTCCCACGTGGTACTGGGACTCTAAAAAATGAAATGATTTGATTTAGACCTAAACGGAGTTGCCATACTAAGAACTGGGCTGATCGCATTCGCCGGGAGAACTACAGCCCTAACATTTACGCCGTTGTTCTAAAATTAGCGGGAATGAGGCGAAAACAAGTCGGTCAACATTGCAACGTCTTATAGAAGGCTATAACCAAGGGCGATGCCTAAACTGCCGCTTGTTTTATGACCTGGGCTCATCTTCGTATAACGAGGATTTAGGAGAGTTTGTACACGGAGGGACTTTAATGCAGAGGTGCGCTTCACCGGAATAAAGCTTTTGTAAGAAAATCATTATCAATGTTTTTCAAGCAAGAAAAAAGTTAAAAAACTAAGTGTTTTTCCACTATTCTTAGTTTTTTTTTTTTTTTTGCCTGGGTGATTTTAATCTTAGGATGTTCAATCTTCTCCACTCGAAACAGATCAAAATTGAACTAATAACAACTGGATCATTGGTTTTTCTCCGGGCTCAACAGTTTCCGTGTAATTGCAACTTTGCGTGAAGCCTCGCCCCTCACAATCTTAAAAAAGGTACCTCTTTCAAAGAGATCATCCCCCCTATGGATCGTATAGTCTATACTGATCTACCCCACCCCTCTCCGAAAGGACTGTTTAGTCTATTCCTCTCCGTAAAGACCATATACTGATCAACTCCACCCCCCAACTCCTCTCCACTTAAATCCGTGAGCCCCAAAATTGAACTCCTCATCATACAGCATTAAAGTGATATCTTGCAAGTACGTTATGTCATGCTGCCCACTGAAAAAAAAAATTCTATAAAATGCCACATTTTGTTAAAATAGCTAATGTAATAAAGAATATTTACATTTTAAACTTTACACACAATCAAATACAGGATGAATGCGAGTTTCCATAATGCAAAAAAAAACATTTAGTATTTAGACCTTTTTTAACCTAGCTTAGGAACAATCCACGCTACGAGATTATGTATATTCGCCTTATTTGATGGTTTAACATGTGAGAGGGTAAGGGGGGGGGGGGGGGGTACGTTGACAGTTGGCAGTTAATAATGTTCTTCTTTGACGATTGGCGGTGTTAAATTGCAGGTCATTTTTACAGGGAAAGCGCGAATAGTTTTTATGCTATTTCAGTTTAAATGGAAACGATAATTTTGCTTTTTTAATACCTTTTTGATAGTCAAGTCTGAAAACCAACAAAGTCTGGATCGTTCAGTGGGGCTCTTTTATTGCTCCGTATATTTGCCCTGTTTTACAGGACAAGTTCTAGACCATATTTGGTAAAATGACATAGCTTTTCTCGTCTTCCCCTTCAACTTTCCCATCCGATTCCCTTTTACCCTTCCCCTGTCCCCCTTCCATCATCTATGCTCCTTTTCAAAGTTTCCATGGCAAAGGGCCGGGAGAAAACTTGGTAATCAGCCAACTGCATCTAATTATTATCGCACATCGAACAAACGCCATTGGAAATTGTGAGGAAGACAATGGCTTCAAAGGAACTTTCATGCTTTCTTTTCGTCTGTTTCTTTGCCTTTGGAAGTACTACTTACTGTACCGACGGCAGCGATTGTTCCTACAGCGAGTCCTGTTGTACAGATAACGTCTGCAGAGAAAGATGTTACCTCTGTTCGTACGACTCGCAATGTGGAACGAGCGAGCAGTGCTGTAAGAACAAATGCATCAGTAATTGGTTGTCTTGTTCCTGTTCGTTGGACTCGGATTGTGACATTGGCGAGCAGTGCTGTACATATAACAGCAAATGCATTAGTAGTTTGTCTTCTTGTACTTGTTCGATCGACTCCGAATGTGACATTGGCGAGAAGTGCTGTACACATAATAGCAAATGCATCAACAGTTGGTCTTCTTGTTCCTGTTCGTCCGATTACCAGTGTGACAGTGGAGAGGATTGTTGTGGGGGAGTATGTTCGTCGTACTGTAGATGGAGCGGCGGAGCCATTGCAGGCGCTGTGATCGGTACAATTATCTTCTTCGCCATCATCATTTCCATCGTATCCTGCCTCTGCTGCGCTTGCTGCCCGTACTACCGCTATCGTACACCCGGTACTGTGGTTGTCACCCAACAGCCTCAACAACAGTTCGTCTCAACTCAGACACACATGATGGCGACGCAGCAAGTACATCCTCCTCCGCTGATGAACTACAACCAGCCTCCTCCAGGCTACAATCCGCCTCCTCCAGGTTCCAATCAGGCTCCTCCGCCTTACCCAAGCTATCCACCGCCGCCAAACCAATATCCTCCACCGCCAGGACAAGGTCAAGCGGCACCGCCGCCGGCTACATTTAACACTGAACAACCCAATAAGTTCTAAATAAAGTAAACTCAGTGCAAGGTAACTCATTCAAACAGAATATTTTTTGGTGATTTGGGTAGCTTCCAGTTTTGTCTCCATTTACAAGTATGTAGATGTAGTCAGTTAATGCTAAGGATTCTTGATTGATCTGCACTCTGTATTCCATTTTGCTTTCGTCGTTCAAAGAAAAAAAAAGAGTAGACATTGGTTTCTTGTGGAAAGGATTTTGTCGGAGATAGATGAGTTCGGCCATTTGCATCAATAATTATATTCTAGAATGATTATTGTAATCTTAGAAATATAGTTTTTCTTTCAGTAGTATTTAGCCGATCTGGCTGTGTTTAACCCCTTCAATGCTTCCATCGTCAGTTTTCAAGTTTTTAATCTATTTCCGCTTGATTGCGAATGTCGATCGTGTCGTACAGCAGTAACATTGGTAATCTCAGTGACATATTTACACAGGTTAAAAGTCTGTGTTTTTAGCTCGGTTTTTTTGGTACTATAATTTAGCTGCTAATACATTTACAGACGCCAGGATGATCTGGCTTATTCCGCTTCAGCGAGATTTGTTACCTTTTGATATTTTACTTTTAGCCGATCGGATCTTTAGCAGATCCATCGACAGCATATGCTGTATCGATGTCGAGTAGTAATTAGATTTCTTTATCGTCACAATTTTGTGAATAATAAATTTTCGTAATTCGATCTTCCGTTTGATACTCGATGTTGAGTTGTATATACATTTGTGTGTTGTCTCAATTTTGTGAATAATTTGAATTCTTGAAATCCGCCGTCGAGTGCGATCTGATATTCCGGTAACCGGTTCGAAAGTGAATTTTGCATCGGATATTCCGAACTTTGCACTGTTTTTTTGTGATTGTGGCGAAAGTTTCGTCTGACCTATCAATTGAGAAATTCCCGTTGGGGCTGTGTGTTTGAAAGTAATGCGACGAGACATGTCACGACCAACCAGGTGGAAACACTTTTAAACGGTATGATAATCTTAGGTGGCACGGAAAGCCGTAAAAATCTTGAACAAAAGCTCATCTTTCAAACCGGCAGTCTAAATCCCACAGGGATCAATGAACGCTTTTCATTCCACTAATTTATTCATGTTTTTTCTCGTTGCCATGCACCAACAATAACGTAGCTCCATTTTCTGCCTTTAAAAGCACACACAACCCACAATTCCTCTATTCGCTGCGACGAAGGGCTAACGCTCGAAACGTCAGCTTTTGTAATCATTACGGTGGCCAATTTACCATTTCAACTTTGTTGATATATCCAAATTATTTCGTTACTCCCACCGACGCAGCCCCAAACAGTTTCTTTCGAAACTATCAGCCTTTATTCATTCACACTTTTAAACGGTTGCCTGAGGCTTTCAGTATTAAAATATCATGGCTTTTTCGTGTTCGTTTTCTACGATGAAACTTGACGAAATAGATTTTAATCAGCGAATACAAAGCGTTTAAAGTTCCGATTTTGTTTTTCTATATTCATCATTTTGTAAATGCAGGCACTATCTTGTAGGGCTTTGCATTGTGAGTCGCAACACCTGCCTAATGAAGAGATAGACACAGAGAGAGGTTTTTATATACAGCGCCCAAGTTGAGTTGGCAGCGGATTTAACGATTGTAGTTTCGCTTGTGAGAATTAAAATGCAAGGAAAACAGCAAACTTTTCAATCTTATTCACTGATGAAGCTCGCGTGATGTACTTGACACAATCTTAACCGAGTCGGATGTGTTGACGTTGATAAAACGTTGACAAAACATGTTGAATACCAAATAAACTTTACAATTCAAACAGAAACGCTTCAGATACTCAGAATTTAACTTCTACGAGCTCGAGAAATAAGTATGATCCTTATTGCTGACATATTTTTCGATAGAACTGAAGGCAAACAAATGGCTTTGTTTATTTCATGATAATCTTTCACAATTCATCCTTCGAGTAGCTGGTTCTCGTATTTTAAGGACTTTGCCGGTAAATTTGGCTGAAAAACTCTAAATCTCAGATAGGCTCACCCCTCTGAGCTTCCATTTTTCCGGTGACATAATCCTATTTCCAACGCTTTCTTTCCTACGTACAGCGTAACTCCCTTAACGCGGGTTTTTAGACTTAAAATAAACGTTTTGAAATCGCACTGAATTAATTCGTT
Organism: Stylophora pistillata; assembly: GCF_964205215.1. Classification (NCBI taxonomy): domain Eukaryota; kingdom Metazoa; phylum Cnidaria; class Anthozoa; order Scleractinia; family Pocilloporidae; genus Stylophora; species Stylophora pistillata. The sequence goes on from NC_142529.1 coordinate 17,769,119, forward strand.
TCGTTTTGTTATTCAACCATTCCATGGATGAATGAGACCAGACACAATTCTGTCAGCACTTGTTAGGAATTTTAAAAGAGAAATACCAGTTATCTGAAACGGAAAAAACCAGCAGGGAGAGCTTGACCTCCAAATGAGCGAGAATTAGTCAAAATAATCGCTTAACATTTGTTGCGGCTCACAGGAGCCTTCGAATACAAACTGCTTTAAGGTGATAGCGTACTTCAACTGTCGCCTATACATCTTTGTATAACAGGGTTTTAGGGAGCTTATACACGGAGGGGCTTTACTCGAGGGAGTTTCTAACCGGAATAAAAAAGTGCTTCGAAACACGCTGTGGCAGTGCTAATCTAAATACATTTGCATTTCTTGGTTTCTGATGACGCTTCAAAACTTCATTCATTTAAATACATTTGGAACAGAATAAAACTGACAACACGAACAAAACTGGAACAAAATAACACAAAGGGTGTTCAGACTTTTCCCTTGAAGTTCATTTTAGTATTCCCATTGGTTAGATATTTATGTCAAATTTGCAGCAGGTCCCTTAAGGCGGGGGTAAACCTGAAAAAATGCCCATTTTTCAACCATTTTTCATGGCTAGGACTTAATTGAAAACTTAGGCAAACTATATATCCCTGGAGAGCTTACGACTTGAAGATCATGAAAAAAAGTATTTTACACTCTACATGTCAATTGTAATAGGATACCACTCGTTTTATTGTGCCACCTGCTGGGTTCTACCAGAGGTTACTTAAGAAAACATAACTCCTGGAATTAATGAAAAAAAAATTGTTCAGTGTCAATTCAAAGACTACATGTTGCTTATTGGTATAAATAGATGGATTTTTAATATGTTGAAAACATTTCAAATGGTGATCGATTAAATTTGACATAGGAAATCGAAGTAGTGTTTCACTTCATAACTTTGAGTACATAAATCATGTGGAAAATTGCTCTGCTCATAACACAACACTTATCAAGAGGAACAAATGCTGAAAATTTCAGATCATTCGGATAAATTGTTCTCAAGATATCTTTTCTTGAAGACAAAATTATTGCGTAATGAGAAAATAGCCTTTAAACTTACAAATAGCAATCATACTTAGTTTTTTTTTAAATTATGCAACCATTCTAGTGGCCCAAGTGTCCATATTTTGTCTGCAGGAGTGTCTAAAAGTAATTTAAATGACTCCTGGTTCATATATTACTCCTTCTGCTTCTTGAAGGGCTTCCTACTGACGAGTCCTCAGAAGTTGCTCCCCTTGATGCTCTCTCTTTTCCTTCTACGTAGCCTGTAAATCAGACTTCATCAATCGTTTGCTGTCTTTTGCATTGGCACGGTACCGTTCCAAAGCTTGTTTTGTTCTGCTTTTATTATTAAACTTAAAATGTCACCAAAGAGGCCCACCACAAGCCGAAGCCAACATATGAGTCGACGGCGGCGACGGCGAGCGGATGGCCGAAAACCAGCAAGATGAGTTTCCCACGTGGTACTGGGACTCTAAAAAATGAAATGATTTGATTTAGACCTAAACGGAGTTGCCATACCAAGAACTGGGGTGATCGCATTCGCCGGGAGAACTACAGCTCTAACATTTACGCCGTTGTTCTTATGATGGCTCTTTTCCATTTGAAGCAAAAGACGAAAATGTTAAAGACAGAACGGAAAAGCAGTGGAGGTTCTGTAAAGTTAAATTTACTCATCAGAGTATTAAACAAGGCTCAATCCGGCCCCCAATGGAGCAAGCACTGAAGCACGTAGAGGAGCTTTACAACACAATGAAAAAGTCACTGATGATGGACGGAGAGAAATTTAAACCTGCGAAAGCTATTCCCAGAGGGGTTGACACCGCACTGTAGCATGACACAGAAAAGAAAATGCTGTTAAAAGGTTCAGAAACCAGTGAAAAATGGGGAGGGCTAAGGATTAGGTTGGCCTGATCCTACAAAGTGGGTACTGACGACACAGAAACACATCGACAAAAGGGCTACATTAAGGAGAGTGATACAATTTATTTCTCTGTAATTTTCCCTGCTCTACAGTGTAAAACCGTGGCATATTTTGTCCGTTCTCTTACTGGTCGGTCCGAGTGAGGCGCGATATTGCACTATATACAGTATATACTATACTGACAAATAGTGTATATATACAAAATATACTGTATATACTGTAAATATATACAGAGTATACTTTAACTGTAAACTCTGTATATTGTACAAGCATATACGTATACACTATCTACAAAATTTATCATGTCCATTGTATAAAGTGTATACATATATATTCTGCATAAAGTGTATATAGTGTATATTGGGTATATACACTAGCAGACACTATATACACTTTATACAGAATACACACTTTATACAATAGACATGTGTCTAAAGTGTATAAATATACAACAATATACACTATGTATATGAGAACGATCCTTCGCAGTAAAGCACTATTTGAGCAATAGTGAAAATCAGACCTGAAAAAAATTTCAGGCCTGTACGGGACTCGAACCACTGACCTCTGCGATACTAGTGCAGCGCTCTACCAATTGAGCTAACAAGCCAACTGGGAGCAGGCCATCAAATTAATTCGATATAAACCCGTAGATGATAAATCAAACAACAACAAACATATGGAACATATGTGTGAACTGCGGTTATGAGACGTATGGCCTGGGAGCAGGCCATCAAATTAATTCGATATAAACCCGTAGATGATAAATCAAACAACAACAAACATATGGAACATATGATCGTTCTCATATACGTCTCATAACCGCAGTTCACACATATGTTCCATATGTTTGTTGTTGTTTGATTTATCATCTACGGGTTTATATCGAATTAATTTGATGGCCTGCTCCCAGTTGGCTTGTTAGCTCAATTGGTAGAGCGCTGCACTAGTATCGCAGAGGTCAGTGGTTCGAGTCCCGTACAGGCCTGAAATTTTTTTCAGGTCTGATTTTCACTATTGCTCAAATAGTGCTTTACTGCGAAGGATCGTTCTCATATACGTCTCATGACCGCAGTTCACACATATGTTCCATATGTTTGTTGTTGTTTAATATACACTATATACACTCCATCTAGGCTTGACTTTGGTAATATACACTATATACACAATATACACAATATTCAATTGATTCTAGGCTTGACTTTGGCAATATACACTATATACACAATATTGAATTGACTCCAGGCTGGACTTTGGCAATATACACTATATACAATTTTTGTATACATGTGTATATTCTGTATATTGATTTCGCTATACTTATAAGTATATTTATACAGTTTATACATTTTTGTATACATGTGTATATTCTTTATATTGATATCACCATACTTAAGTGTATATTTATACAGTTTATACATCATCATCATCATCATCTTTATCTGCCTTATTTTAACAATTAAAAAATAGTTAATTACAGCGATAACAGTTAGAAGGCGAGGAGACCCAAGAAGCCACCAGGCCTATGGGAGACCCACCTCACTTAGAATAATAAATTAAGTAAAGAAAAAGTGCTGCGAATGTGCGGCTTGGCCAATTCAGTGATTATTTAAGTAGAAACTCTTGCAATTTCGCTTTAACGCTGAGAAAGTTTGTCGAACGAGTGACTGAAACAGGGAGAGAGTTCCAAATTTTAGGACCTTGGTAGAGAATTGTAAACTGCTTGACACTTGTACGGCACAAATGCGTTCGATGATTACTGGCTGTTCTGGTACCATTGTTGTGAATTTGGCTATTCCTTACAAAAAGATCGAGAAGCAATGGGGGCAATAAGTTATTTTTGAAATAAAACATAAATTTAGCGATTTCAAACGTATTGACTTGGAAAATATCTAAAATTCCTAGTTTGGAGAATAAAGGGGCAGAGTGATCTCGATAGTCTGAGTTGGTGATAGCCCGCACAGCTCGCTTTTGCAAATAATAAATTCTATTTAAGTCAGATACGTATGTGGACGACCAGACGGAGTTACAATAGACGATACAAGGATAAACTAAGGTGTAATACAAAGTGAGCTTGGTTGCAGAGGATAGGTAAAAGCGAGACCTAAATATAATATCTATTGATTTAGCGATTTGTTTCAGTACATACATAGCTGATATGGTATTTCCAGGTGAGATGATTGTCAATATAGACCCCAAGGAATTTAGTAACATTAGCTTGTTTTAGGGGTTTACCTCCAAAAGAGAGAGAAATGCTGGAGTTTAATTTCTTCTGTCTGGGTTTAAAAATTATATTGTTGGTTTTCTTTGCATTAACTGAAAGCTTGTTACATTTTAGCCAAACGTCAACGTTTTGGAGTTCATCATTAAGTATAGATTCTAAGCAATTTAGATTTGAGTGAGAATAAAAGATACTGGTGTCATCAGCAAAAAGTAGAGGGTCTGATAATTCAGAGGCATTAGGAAGATCATTAATGTATAGAATAAACAATAGTGGGCCTAAAATCGAACCTTGAGGGACACCACACTTGATGGTTTGCATCGGAGAGCAAGCTTGATTGAATTGGACAAATTGCTGGCGGAAAGAAAAGTAGCTTTTAAACCACTGCAGAGCCACGTCACGGATACCATAGTGCTCCAATTTGGCAAACAAGATTTGGTGGTCGAAAGTGTCGAATGCTTTGGAAAGATCTAGGAAAACACCCACCGTTGTTTGGTGTTGGTCGATTGCAGATGCAATTTTTTTACCAAATGAATTAGTGCGTGCGATGTCGAGTGATTTTTTCCGAAATCCGAACTGACAGCGGTAAAGTATATCGTATTTCTCGGCAAATTCTACTAAGCGATTGTATATGACTTTTTCGAAAAATTTGGAAAAATTAGACAGCAAAGAAATGGGTCTGTAGTTTACAAAAAAGCTAGGATCCCCTACCTTGAAGATGGGAATGATTTTAGCGATTTTAAGTTTGTCCGGATAATCCCTTTTAGTAAAGATATATTGATGATATTTGCCAAAGGAGCAGAAATAAGGTGAAATGAATATTTAATATGCACGCAACCGACAATAATGTTTTTACCGTGGGGAACGATAATTTCTAAGAACAGTGATTCAATTATATCTGGATCTGAAAATTTGTATTCTTCGAGAAGTTTAAATTCAAGGCCGTTTTGTAATTAAATTCCAACGCCACCGCCTGTATTCGATTTACGATGGTTGGAGACAAAATCGTATCCTGTGATGTTTACAAGCTCTGCAGTGCAATCAGTTAGCCAAGTTTCTGACACACCAATCACAGAGAGCGGCGTATCAAGGTTTCTCAGCAATGAATTAAGTTCATCGAAATTTCTCATTAAGCTTCGAATGTTTAAATGTAAAATAGAAAAGTTTGTTTTGTCGCCAAAAGAAGCTACTCGATTGTTCAGATCTTCCTCAACCATGTTGCCACTATTGGGCAGGCGATTGATAAAGTTAGAGTCGGGATTCAGATGACTAGAAAGCGGATGAAATAATTCGGGCCTTTCGACAGGATTAAATAATAACGTTTCAAGACGGTCGGCATCGTAACTCAGGGGACCATGAGAAAATTAATAGATCGCTAAATTAAAGGAACTATCATCCAAGTGATTAAAAGGGAGGAGAAATTGAAGGGGTATCTCGTCAGCCATCATAGAAGTAGCAAATTAAATTACAAATAAGGTTGCTCAAGGTTCAAAATTCAGATTACTTAGCTTGAAGGTAGGTTCTCTTGCCGAGAAAATCTTTCAAGGTCTTCAAGGGTTTTGAGCTTGATAGGGCGAGAGTCTTCGGTTTGCCGTAAGTAGATGGTGAAGTTCTTGCACCAACAAAACCTGAAGTCATCACAGGTTTGAAATTTTTTCGTATCGGCGAGGAGCTGTTGTACTTGCGGAGTTAGATGATCAAAAAGCTTTACGTTCTCTTGTGTGCAATCGGCAGGTAAGCCAATCGAAGACGCTGTAACCTTGCATGCATCTTTCCGTACATTCATGACCTTCTCTTTCGCAATCCTTCTTGTGAACTTGCAAACGACTGGACTCGGTCCAGGAGTGGCGTTTCTGGTGGGAATACGATGAGCGATATCGATATCCTGAATCAAAATTTCAACTCCTGCAGCTTGAAAGAGGCTAAGACATAATGTAGTTGTGTCAGAGGCTGACTCACTCGCTTTTATTTTAGGGAGACCGACGATCTTAACGTTGTACTGGTAGCTGTAGCGTTCGATAAGCTCGATGGATTTCCAAATTTCTTGATAGATAGGGCATTCAGGCGTGACCAGAGTTGTTGTAAACTTTTGTCTGCTTCCAGGCGAAGGTCATGGTAAGACTTGCCATAAAATTGTAGGGTGTTCAGTGTCTCGTCCTGAGATATCGCCGGTCGACTCGCTTCGCCGCCATTGCTGGAGACCTTAACATCGTTGACACTTGGTTTGAGCGAGTTTTGAAAGGCTTCAAAAGTTTTATTTAGGGATGCAATTTCGGATTTGAGGCTGTCATTTTCTTTTTTAAGCGAATTAACAGACGGATTAGGCATAAGTCCTTAACCGCCGACAAAGGCAGCACAGAGTTGCTTCAAAATATACAGAAATGCATTCTGTATTTTGTGCAATACCGCGCCTTAGTGTCTTTCCCTTTACTCACAACATGCCAAGTTAAAAATAACTGACCAATCAGAAGCGCTATTTAAACAAAGCGGCGGTTCGACACATAAACAAACGACTGCGTCGCATCAAGGTTGGAAACTATGATAGGCCTTTGAGGTGTAGAAGACAATGGCTTCGAAAAAACTTTCATGCTGTCTTTTCGTCTCTTCCTTTGCCTTGGGAAGTGCTAAATACTGCTCTGACAGCTCCGATTGTTCGGTCCTTGAGTCCTGTTGTACAGATTACGTCTGCAGAGAAAAATGTCCCCACTGTTCGTCCGACTCCCAATGTGGAACGAGCGAGCAGTGCTGTAATAACGAATGTATCAGTAGTTGGTCTTCTTGTTTCTGTTCGTTCAACTCCGAATGTGACAAGGGCGAGCAATACTGTAATAGCGAATGCATCAGTAGTTCGTATTCTTGTTTCTGTTCCTCCGACTACGAATGTGACAGTGGCGAGCAGTGCTGTAACGGCATTTGCATCGATAGCTGGTCTTCATGTTTCTGTTCGAACGACTTCGAATGTGACAGTGGAGAGGAATGCTGTTATGGCAAATGCATCAGCAGTTCGTCTCCTTGTTCATGTTTGTTCGACTTCCACTGAGACACTGGAAAGGAATGCTATGAGGGAGTGTGTTCTTCGTACTGTGGTTTGAGCGGCGTGTCTATTGCAGACGTTATTATCAGGGCAGTTATCTTCTTTGCCATCGTCATCATAGGGATATATCTTTTTGTTTTCCGGCGTAAAGTGAGAATGCAGCCAATCGAGCCACAAAAGAAGCAATTAGAGAAGCCCACCACAAACCAAAGCCAAATACATGAGTCACCGGAGCCACCAAAGAGGCTACTACAGATACCCACCACTAGCCAGATCCAAACGCTTGGGTCGACGGAGCCACCACTAAGGCCGCAAAAGATTACCACCACAAGTCAAAGCCGAATACATGCGTCACCGGAGCCACCAAAAAGGCCACTACAGAAGCCCACCACAAGCCAACTCTAAACACTTGGGTCGAAGGAGTCACCGAAGAGGCCAGTACAGAAGCCCACTACTAGCCAGGGCCAAACACGCGGGTCGACGGAGCCAGCAATAAAGCCACGAAAAACTATCACCGCAGGCCAGAGCCAATCACATGAGTCGAAGACGAGCGGATGGCCGATAACCAGGGATGAGTTTCTCATGTGGTTCTGGGACTCTACCAATGGAAATCAATTGATCTTAGACCTAAACAAGTTTGCTAATAGTAAGCGCTGGGATGATCGCATTCGCCAAGAGAAATATAGACCTTTCATCTATGCCATTGTCCTTAATGATGGTTCTTTTCCATTTCAAGCAAAAGACGAAAATGTTGAAGACGGAACGGAAAAGCAATGGAAGTTGTGCAAAGTTGGATTTACAAAAAAGAGTGTTGAAAGGGGTATAAACAATAGGATGGAGCAACTGAGTGATAAGATAAAGAAAACCTACCAGCCGAAGAACTACAAAGAGGCAATGCCATATACACTGTTTGCAGTACCGTTCAGAGCGATTGACACCAACCCGTATCATGACACAAAAAAGAGAATACGGGAAAAGATTGGGAAAAGGGTGAAAAAGGAGAAGCCAAGGAATTAGATTTGCCTAATATTACAGAGTGGGTACTGACGACACAGAATCACATTGACCATATCAATAAATTAATTGATGAATGTGCTGGTGAGGCTGATTTAGATATATTCGAAAAGATAGTAGATGTCCCAATGCCTCCTGAGGAAGAAAGAAAAGAATGGTTGAAGCAGCAAGTACAAGCTCCTCCGCCGATAAACGGCCAGCCTCCTCCAGGTTACACATGGTCAACTTCCTCCTGGTTTTGATCAAGCTCCTCCACCTTACCCAAGCAACCTATCGCAACCAAACCAATATACTCCACCTCCAGGACAAGCTCAAGCGGAGCCGATTCCGGCTGCATTCAATGCTGTACAACTGAAGAAGTTCTAACTAAAGTAAACTGTGACGTAACTCATCCAAACATAATACTGTTCCGGTGAAATGAGTAACCTTCGGTATTACTTCTTTTTACAAAGACACTGACGCAGTCTATTATTAAACAATGTTGACTGATCTTCACGCTGTACTTTTACAAATTCGATATTCCATGTCTCTTCCGTCGTTCAAAAGATAAAAAAAAGTAGACAGATTTCTTACAAAAACATTTTTGTCAGAAAAAGATGAGTTCGGCCATTGGCAACAATAATGATATTCAAGAATGAATATTTTATACTTAGAAACGTAGTTTCACTTTGTGTCAGATATAGCTGCAGCTGTGTTTAACACAGTTCTATACTTCCTTGAAATTCAGTTCATGATTGTGAATGTCAATCGTGTTGTATAGAAGCAAAATGGATTGAACATACATATACCGATAATAAATTTGTGTTACAAGCTTGGTTGTTGAGACTATATTTCAGCTGCTGCCTCATTTATAGACATGAGCAAACCGGTTTATCCCGTCTCAGGAAGATTTGATACCTTTTCATTTTCTTCTTTTAGCCGATCAAATCTCTAGGAGATCCATCGACGGCATATGCTATATCGATGCCGAACACTTGTGTGTTGTCTCAATTTTGCGAATAATAAATTTTTGTGAACAATTAATTTTTGCGAATAATTAATTTTTGTGAATAATTAATTTGTGTTAATCCGCGTGAAAGGTTCCGTTTCACATATCTGTGACCTGCTAGCAACGGAATTTTGCATTGAATATTCCGAACTTTTTTATTCTGTTCTTGTAATAATGGCGAAAGTTTCGTCTAACCCATTCATTGAGAAATTGGGCTGTTTGTTTGAAACTAAACTGACGAGACGTGTCGAAGCCAACCAAGTGGAAACATGTGTATAAGGTTGCTTGCTGTTGGCTTTCAGTTTTAAACCTAAGCATGCTTTTGTTTCGTTCGCTTTTCAACGATGAAACTAAACAGACTTTAATCAGTGAATACCAAGCGGTTGAAGTTCTGATTTTGTTTCGCCACATTTATCATTTTGCAGATGTAGATACTATCTTGTAGGGCTTGACCCTACACCTGCCTATTGCAGATAAAGACACAGAAAGAAGTTTTACCACCAGCGGATTCGACGATTGTAGGTTCGTTTGTGAAAGGTAAAATGTATGGAAAGCTGCAAAGTTTTCAATCCTATTCATGACGTTCGCGTGATGTAATTACCTCTTTATCGAGCCGGATGTCTTGACGTAATTGGATATGACGTTGATAAAGCATGTTGAATATCAAAATAGACTTTTAAGTTAAAAAAGAAACGCCTTAGTTACCCAGAGTTCACCTTCTAGGTGTCCGAAAAATAGATACAGCCCTTACTGCGGATATAATTTTCGATAAAACTGAAGGTAAACACAATGGCCTATTTAATTCAGGATGATCTTTCAGTTTCCACTCTTCCCGGTTGGGTGGTTGGCTTTCATATTTCAAGAACTTTGCTAATAAACTTGGCTGCAAAACTCTAAATCTCGGATAAGCTCTCCCCTCTGAGCTTCCATGTTCCTAGTGACATAGATAATCCTAATTCGAAAGCGTTTTTTCCTAACTACAGCGTCACTCCTACAATTATGCATGCAGATTGTTAGACTGCTGTAAATGTTATGAAATCGCAATGAATTATTTGCTCGGTTTTGTTATTCAGGCATTGCAAGGATAAATGAGACTAGAGATAATTCTGCGTTTGCTGGTTTCTGGCGAAGCTTCGAAACGTCATGTTAATTCAATAAAATAATAAAGAATAAAAAAAAAAAGAGACAAAACTAACAACACAAACAACTGGAACGTAAAAACAAAACGGCAGTTCAGACTTTTCCCTTAAAATCTCACCTTAGCTTTCCATTAATAAAATATTAATGTCTCTTAAATATACGTTCGTAGAGCGCCGTCCCACAGTTTGCTTTATTTTGTTCTTATTATCGTCACTATTATTATTACATAGACAGGTAAAAACGAGCGATATAATATACCGACGTTTCGGCGACTTCATGACGCCATTATCAAGGGTACAAATGAAAATAAATGCGAGTTCAAGAGTTACAACTAATTTACATAGGGGAGGTAGCTACACAAATACTTTAGCACGGATAGAATCCGTTTGCGCGTTCAAACTCGGTGTTAATTGTTTGATGTAAAGCATCTCGTTGACAAGACAATAGAATATGCACTTCTTGAGAGCTTTGAAACAGCTAAGAAGGTCCTCAGGGACAGCACCTGCGTGTTCGTTGTCGTAGTGCTTGCGTACTGAGGATGACGTTCTCTTATGGCTATCCACGCGGGCACATAAATGCCCGCGTTTGTAACCAACATAGCTCGCTGTATCACACAGGTTACATTTAAATTGGTACACTACGCACTGTTGATTAACCAGCTGTGGTTTGGTCACACATTCTTTAAGGTCTTCGCAAATTTTCCGACTGACAAATACGTGCAAACTGATTCTATCCGTGCTAAAGTATTTGTGTAGCTACCTCACTCATGTAAATTAGTTGTAACTCTTGAACTCGCATTTGTTAATTTTATTTTCATTTGTACCCTTGATCGTTTTTACCTGTCTATGTATCGCTCGTTTTTACTTGTCTATGCATTACTAAATCTTTGTTAATATTATTATTATTATTATTATTATTATTATTATTACTGCTATCCTAATAACCTTGCTGATTTCAATCTCTTTCTACGTCTTTTATGCCGTACCCAAGCGTCTCTCCTTGTTGTTCAAGCCGCTCAACATAAGTGCCAGGGAGGCTTTTCGAAGACCTTGAAAGAAGGTTCTTGAAAAAACCAAAATATCTTTTTGTGGGTGTGACTCCAATCTATGCCCAAAGCATTTCAGTCTACCTTTGAAGGTTTCAGCGCTGATCTATGTTTCATTAATCTTAAGGTACTACGACATCTGTAACTGCAGAAACAAAATACCACAAAAGGTACAGCCGTAGCATTTTTGCGGGAGTACCCCTCAAGGGGTCGGAGTTTTTCTAACTACACGATTTTTTCTATCACATCAGCAATGTTTTTTCATGCAGTTTCGCTCGTGTCTTGCAGAAAAGGTATGTCGGATTATGCCTCATGAGAGACGGCTTTTATAATAGACAAACTGAGATGCGACGTCCCACTCTCCGTTCCTTATCACCACTGCAGCCATCGCACAATTATACGTGAACAAGTTTTGATCGTGTTACGGTTGCTTTAAGGAAAATTACGAAAGAAAAGCAAGATTAGGTTACTGATCGTGACTTGGGTGTTGAGTTTCAACTGTTCCGTTGGTTGATTGTTCCAATTAGGTTTATTTTGTTTACGGACCACAATGAAATTCAAACGTGGTATAAAGAACTTCATCGTTTACTTCTGAAAACTAATAACGAGAACGTAAAATCAACGGCGCGAAGAAACAAAGAGGCAAAAATGCTTTTTCCCCACAAGAGACGAAAGGTCATATAGGATTGTCCGGTCATTACTCGTTCTTGAAGCCTTAAACTTCCTATCAAATTAAGTTAGCTCAAATCGCCTCACATGGAGGTGATCAGGGGATGAATAAACTGTGCAGAAATAAAGTGCTTTAATTATCTCGTACTAGTACAAAGAACAATTGCCATAGCTATTTCGAAAGCAAAATTAATAACATGAAAAAAACATGGGAAGGTATAAATCTACTTATTAATCGGAAATGAAAACTGGAAAACAAATTACTACCTTAAAATGCCAAGATCATAACAGCCTTACTTCTGATCCATCTGAAATTCCTGTTATTCTCGATAAACATTTTGCTTCCATAGGGAATAAATTGGCATCAAAAATTCAAAATTCTGCAGAATTTTATCGTTGTCTGCCTAAGTTTCGTTCTCGGAGTCTTTTGCCTTTAATCCAGTTTCGCCTGTTGAAGTTGAAAAAGAAACAAAATATCTCCCTGTAAAGAAAGCGTCGTACTTATATTCTTAACCAGTTAGAATTCTTAAGTCCGCAAGTCAGCTAGTTTCAAAGCCCTTGACTGTAATTGTGAATATCTCGATCGATCGAAACTGGTACATATCCTTGGAAGTTAAGGCATGCTGAAGTTATCGCAGCTTTCAAGAGTGAGGATGACTTGTGTCCTAACAACTACAGGCCAATCACCCTCCTGTCAATATTTAACCGTCTGTTTGAGAAGCTCATGAAGAATCGCTTAAAATTTCTTTTGGATAAAGAAAATGTATTGTACAATCATCAGTATGGATTACTGGGAAAAATGCTAGACACATCATGCACTCATTAATATTTTTAACAGGATTCAGCTCAATATTGATAAGAAGCTATTCTCCTAGCCTGTTGCATTTTTATTGATTTGAAGAAAGCATTTAACACAGTCAACCTCTCAATCGTATTGCAAAAACTCGAACATAACGGAATCCGGGGAGTAATAGGTATCTGGGTTTCTTCATATCTGAAAGATCGACAGGTCCGCGCTCACGCATCCAAGAAAGAGAGTTGTCTCAGTGGTGTCCCACAAGGATCAGTCCTAGGACCTTTACGGTTCTTGTTGTACATAAATAATAACAATACCTTCTCTGAGAAACGAAGCTTTTTTTCTTTGCTAATGACACCAACCTCAGTTCTCTATGGTGATAAGAGTCTGAGATTCCCGGCTTGAAGTAACAATTAACAAGGAGTTAAAGAATGTGAGCAACTGTAAGTTATCTCTTAACGTCAAAAAATCTAACTTAGTTACATTTAGACCGTATAAAAGCGTATATATTATGAAGTGAACGTAAATATCTTGGACTATACTAGAAATTTCCTGGTCTCACTGGAACGAAAAGAATATATAAAATACTTTGGTGTCCTTTTCGATTCAAAATTATCTTGAGTTCAACACATTGCATTTGTTTCATCCAAAATTAGCAAGTCTTTAGGCATAAATTGTATTGCTAAACTTTTATTCAACTTTACTTGTCTTATGGAGTCGCAGTTTGGAAAAGGTGTCGGTGATTTTGCAAAAACGAGCTTTTCGCATAATAATTTTTAAACCCTCTAGGTTTCATGCTATACGTTTGTTCAACATTTCAAACATTCTTCCTCTTCATCTCATCTATTTCAAAACAATCTGTTCTTTTATACATGATTTCATCAACAATTTAACAGCTCCTGACATTTCAATATTATCTGATTATTTACCCATCTTTTAAGATTTTAAAAACTATCGTACCGACTCTCTACATGGTACATGAAGACTAAGACCCATCTTGTAAGTTCTAAAAAACTTGATCAAACCGTTTCCAAAGGTCGAGCAAAGCCTGGGCTCTGAGGCTTTGCACCGGATGTGAAAAAATCGAGGTCACAAATATTCAACAAAAGCATAATGACGTAACCGCATCTCATCACGATAGAACCTCTTCACGTCACGATAAAACCACGCAATGAAAAAAAAACCGGATCCACATAACATTGTAACCACATTACCTAATGACAAAACTACAAACCATAATGAAGTAACCTCTATGCATCACGACAGAACCACACCAAATAATGATATAAGTGCATCACGCATCTTTGAAACTTCACGTGAGGACAAGATCACGCGACATAATGGCATCACGTCACCACCAATAAGCAAAACAACACCACATAATAATGTAACCCCACAGCAACATGGCAAGAGTACAACACACCTCTGCGAAACCTCAACACCCAACAGACCAATAGTCACGTAAGAAAGTTATGACTTTCCATATAATGACCATAATCTTGATTGAACCGGATGTGTTGACGTTCATATGACGTTGTTAAAGCATGTTGAATACCAAACTAAGCACTGCAAGGAACAAACTGGGGAAACGCTTTTACTTTGTCTCTAATTTGTCTGTCTGTAAAATTAATACAACCCTTACTCCCATTACAGTTTTCGATAGAACGAAGGCAAACAAATGGCTTGGTTTACTTCATGATAATCTTTCAGTTTGCACTCCCCAAGTTACGTAGCTGGCTTTCGAATTTCAAGGACTTTACCCGTAAATTTGTCTGAAAACTTCAAATCTTAGATAGGCTCTCCCCCGTCTGAGCTCCTATGTTCCTAGTGACACGTAATCCTAATTCGAAAGCGTCTTTTCTTAACTACAGTGTTACTCCGGTCTTACAATCATGCGAATCATAAGACTGCTATAAATGTTGCGAAATTGCATCGAGTTTAATTGTTTCGTTTTGCCATTCAACCAGCACAACGATAAATAAGACAATTCTCTCAGCACTTGTCAGTAAGGCGGAGAAGAAAAGAAAACGAACAGGGAAAGCTTGATCTCTAAAATTAGCGAGTACGAGACGAACGAGTCTATAACCCAGGGCGATAGCGTTCTTAATCCTCATTCAAGACCCGAGCTTTGCAAGGGCTTATGCACGGAGGGGCTTTAATCCAAAGGTGCACCTAACCGGAATAAAACTTTGGTAAACAGATATTGTAAAAGTTTTTCAGGAACAAAAAAAAATTGAAAAAAATAAGCGTTTTTTCCTTTCTTTTATTTTTTGTTTAGGTTTGTAATATTTTCTAATTACTTTGAAAAAGATTTAACCTCAGATTGTTCGATCTTCTTCAACACAGACAGAACTTAAACCAAGGTTTAACCTCCTTTCCCACTTGCTCAACAATGTTCTTCTTTCTGATGGCAGCTGAACTCGTTAGGCCTCGCACCTCGTAATCTGAATGAAGGGGTTCTCCTTTCGGTTGGAACATCTCCGTATGGACCATACAGACTATTTGGGAGAATATCAATCAAACCCCTCTCCACTCAACGTCAAATCGGTGAACTCCAAAATTAGACTCGTCATCATCCAGGATTTCAGTCATATCCTGCACGTACGTTATCAAGGTTTTTCGTGCTGTTGACAACCTTGTTGAAACGTGACAGAATTCGGCGCGACCGGTCAACCGCATCTCATACATCTATTTATCTCACATCGAGCGGACGCTTTTAAAATTGCGAAGGGACAATGGCGTCTAATGAACTTTTATGCTTCCTTTTCGTCTGTTTCTTTGCTTCGGGAAATGCTACCTACTGTTACCGTGACAGTGAATGTGAAACGAACGAGCAATGCTGTGACAGAAAATGCATCGCTAGTTGGGTAAGCTGTTCCTGTTCGTCGAACTACGACTGTGACTTTGGCGAGAAGTGCTGTATACGTAGCAGTAGATGCATCAAGGATTCGTATTCTTGTTCATGTTTTTACGACTCTGACTGCGGATCCCATTGGGAGCAGTGTTGTAGAGGTAAATGCACCGAAGATACGCGATCTTGCTACTGCACTAACGACTTACAATGTGGACCGGGCTGGGATTGCTGTAATAGAAAATGCCGCTTCAGTAATTCGTCCTCTTGTAACTGTTTTTATGATTCTGACTGTGACATTGGCGAGCAATGTTGTAATAGGAAATGCATCGATAGTTCGTCTTCTTGTTCCTGTTCGGACGCCAACGATTGTGACATAGGAGAGCGGTGCTGTGACGGCAAATGTATCGACCAAGCGTCTTCATGTTCCTGTTGGTCCGATGACGAGTGTGACGTGCATATCCTGAATGAGATTTGTTGTCTTAGGGAGTGTACACCATACTGTGATTGGGACGCCGAAGAAGTTGCAGGCTTTACTGTCGGTCTTTTTTTCTTTATCGTCTTCTTCGTTGCCCTCGTATCCTACTACCAATTTGGTTGTTGCCGAAATTACCGCTGTCGTACACGCCGTGCTGAGGTCGTCACAGGCCAACAGCCGGAAGAACGCATGATGACGACGCAGCAAGTACATCCTCCTCCGCCGGAGAGCGACAACCAGCTTCCTCCAGCAGGTGACATTCAGCCTCCTCCAGCAGGTGACATTCAGCCTCCTCCAGCAGGTGACATTCAGCCTCCTCCAGCAGGTGACATTCAGCTTCCTCCAGCAGGTGACATTCAGCCTCCTCCAGATTTCGATGAGGCTCCTCCGCCTTACCCAAACTACCCACCACCGCCATACCATACAGTATGCTCCACCGGCGAGACAAGCTAAAGCGGCGACTGTGCCGGCTGCAATATATAATAATAACAATAATAAAGTATTTATTTAGCGCTAGTATCCTCAAAGTTCAAAAGCGCCTAACAAGAGCGACACAATAGTCAAATTATAAAAATGATTTTTTAAAAAGGAAAGTTTTGAGATTTTTCAAAAACGCACTCTGAGGAGCTATTCATAATATCGGACGGCAAAGTGTTCCATAGTGTGGGGGCAGCTACGCTGAAAAATCCAACAAGTTCTGAAAAACTAAAACACCTTGGTAATGTCTCCCAGCTACAGTGCAGGGATGGATCTAGGGGAGGGGAACGAAGGGCGACGTGAGGTAATTACACACGAACAACCCCCCCCCCCTCCCCACTCATCTTAAGGATTAGGTCATGTTATGGTCATGTTATGAATTTTCTAACACATTTCAATAACAGTGACTGCCTAGAAAGGAATTTCGCTTTTCACAAGAATAATCGCTTTCAAAACAACGTGGGTAGATAACAACTGAACAACCTGCGTTATCTACCGTTACAGTTTAACAGGAACTATAGTTTCGAACATATAAAAACTTTTGATGGTTGTTCAGTGAATAACAACCAATAGTATTTACTCTTTGCTGAGCTTAAAAAAAGATCCGCAACTTCATGTTTTCCACAAACTGAATCACTGAAAATCCTTTCGTTACAGCTTTCATCGTTCAAAGATAAACAAAAGGTAGACGTAGGTGTTTTGTGGAAAGGATTTTTGCTGGAGAAAGATGGATCCGGCCATTGGCAACAATATTTCAGGATAATTACTGCATTCTTAGAAATAAAATTTCACTTCAAGTGTCATATCAAACTGATCTGGCTATATTTGACCTTATGCTTTTTTCGACAGTTTTCAATCTATTTCCACTTCAGAGATTTGTGAGATTGCGAATGTCGATCGTGTCGTATAGCAGTAAAAAATTTTTAATCTCGGTAACATACTTACACAGATTATTTATTTTTTGCTCTTGCCCTTTTCAGACGTGAGTGATATTGTTCCGCATTAAGGATATTTTGGTACTTTATCATTTTCTACTTTTAGCTGAACGGATCTTTAGCAGATCCCACGATACTAAAAGCTATATCGATGTCGAGCAGTATTCACATCTGTCTGTTGTCTCAGACCGGTTCGCAGGTGAATTTTAAATCGGATATCCCGAACGTAACTTTTTCTTTGTGCTCGCTGGTGGCGAAAATTTCATCTAACCTGCATGAATGAATATTTATCGTCTGGGTTTTTTGCTTGAAATTTAATCGACGAGATCTGTCGCGACCAACTAGGCGAAAACATTTGCGTACGATTGCATCTCGGCTTTCAGTATAGTCAATGCTTTCTCGCGTTCGCTTCTCCAAGATGAAATCTGATTAAACAGGCATCAATAAGCGCACACAAAGTAATTATGTTTTGATTGTAGTTGTCATATTTATCATTTTGCAGATGCAGACACCATCTTCAATTAAAATTCAAGTAGGGCTTTTTGAAACCCAGAAGTTGCCTAAAATAGGTAGAGACACACAAAAAGGGTTTCCTAAACAGGGCTCAAATTGGGTTGATTGTGAGGAAAAGCTGGTTTGACGATGGCAGATTATATCGTATAAAATAAAGAAAAGTAAAATATAACGAAAATTGCAAAGTTTTGCAATCCTATTCATGGCGTGCGTGTGATGCAATCACCATAATCACGGATTTGTTGACCTTGACATGACGTCGATATGGCATTGTGATATGACGTTGATAAAGCTCGTTAAATACCAAACTAAGTTTTACAACTTAAAGGAGAAAGGCTTTCATTTAAGTCCGTGAAATGAAGACAATCCTTACTTTTAATACACACAGCACGAACAATCAAATTTAAGTTGGCGTAATGGCGACTTAAAGCTAGCGTAAAGTTCTCATTTACGAAACTTTACGCTACCTTTACACTACGTAAAGGCACATATGCATAAAGGCAAGCTTTACGCAACCTTTATGCATATGTGTAAAGTTGGTGTAATGAGACTTCTTTAAGCCGCCTTTAAACTTGGAGTAAAGCTAGCGTAAAGTTCTCATTTACACAACTTTACGTTACATTTACGTTACATAAAGGCAAGCTTTACGCTACCTTTACGTATATGTAAAGTTGCTGTAATGAGACTCTTTAAGCCGCCTTTAAATTCAGCGTAAAGGTAGTGTAATGTCAACTTTACGCTTAAAGGTGCGTGTAAAGCGACAGTAAAGACACGGTACTTCCTTACGCTAATTTTACACCTGGCGTAAAGACAGTTTAATCCCAATGTTATGCTTATTAAAGCGACACATGTTACTTCTTCAAAATGATTTATTTTTTTAAGAAATCTGCTCGCAAGAGCTTCTGGGTTACTAAATACTGTAATATTATATTAAAAAGACGAAATTGTGAACCTCTTGTCATGTCAAAAAAATATCTTAAAAATATCTATATACATCTATGTATAAAAGTCATAACCCTTCTTCCAGTATCTTCAAAATAGAACAGAGGGAAACAAAAATTATAAACCGTTTTCTCATTTCAATTGACAGATACTACAATAATTATTGTTTTAATCGCTCTCATCTAAGTCGCTGTAGTGGCCTACAGGTTCTGTTCTTTTTTGGATTTCGGGCTTTCTTTTCTAACATTTCTTAACAGTATCACTAAAAATGACAAAGTACAATTTCCGTAATAATTTAATATTAATTAAATAAACTTAGTAAACATGGCAAGTGTCAACTCACTGCAAAGTCGCCTATGCGCACTGTCCTTTTTTGATTAGTGAGCTTTCTTTTCAAATATTTCTTAACTGTAACCTTAAAAAGATAAACTTGTGCACTTCAAACAAAACTATGTGAGCCATTTACTCATAAATATTGAAACTGGTGTACTGCTGTCTTCCTGAAATTGACCAATCTTTGCAACTTTGGGGTTCTCCCAGAATAAACTCAAGGGTGCTCGTTGTAGTCAATGCCATTAATGTTCAATAAACTTAGTACTCTGGAGAAGTGGCAGCTCTTTTTAAGGGCCTACGCACAGTGTCTTTCTTTGATTTTGGCACTTTTTCCCTCTTTGCTGAGGTGTCAGATGACCTTCCTGTTCCTAAGAGTCGGTTGCTGTGGGATGGAGTTCTAGGTGTTGGAGGGTAGCTGAGGACGGGGGTATTGTGAGATGATATTGTAGGTGTTGGAGGGCTAGTAAATGTTGCTGGGTCTTGAGGCCTCACTGCCCATTCCAGACCATCAATAGGTCGGGGCTTTGTACATGGCATTGAATGAAATCGCCTTGCCACCATGTTCACTCTTGCTCGCACATTTAGGCTTTTAATATGCGCATCACCAAGAGCTTTTTTTACTTTTGTCAATGCTGACCTTTCCCAAGGCAATTTTTTGACAAGATACCCAGAAAGTTTGGGTTGTCCATTTTCATCATCTGAAAAGTCTGACTCGTCAGAGCTGGTGTATTGGGAACTTCCAACAGTCTGCTCCACCAAAGCTTTCTTCCCCCCTGACCAAGGCATGGTCTTTTGGGTTTGAAGTCTCCTCTGGATTTTCTAAGCAATCAAAGAAAAAGCTCAAAAATCAACAAAAGTAGATAATATTCATCTAACAGAGAGCCAAATCATTGAGATTTTAATCTTTTACTAGTTGATTACCGCTATAAGATTACTAAGCTAATAAAAATATTTGCATGTGTGATCATTAAAGATGGCTCAATGCAGTTTCGGACACTTAGATTTTGATGGGTTTCTATAAACATTCTTTATCACTTGATGCTACAATTAAAGTCGGGTTCACAGGAACCTTAAATTTTCAAACAAATTTGTGGTGGCTGTGAACCCTGTCCACAGAATTTCTTTTAAATTTGTCAAAAGTTGCATCTTATCATGCTTATCAAATTAAGGGTGTTTTTTAGGAGGTTGCTATGGTAACTTATTGTGTCACAAAAATAACAATGTGGTCACCAATGATTAGGCAGTATTCTTATACATGTACCATGATTGTAGCATCAAGTGATGGAGAGTGGTCATAATAACCCATCCAAATCTAAGGGCTGGAAACTGTTTTGAGCCACCTGACAATTGACAAATCCAACTCAATTTATAAAATAGTATTATATGTATCATATACATGTATCTAAGAATAGCTTGTTAATAGATATTAATGTCCACAAATTCTCAGGAGTTACAGTTTTGAAAGGCAAAAATTTTACTTGCAGACATTCTCTAACTAGAAATAACTCACATTTTGCAACCTTGCCAGAGTTAATTTTGAGCCATGTTTAAAACTCAAGAAATGCCTAATAACAGGAGATACCGGTGTTAGCCTAACATTCATAAGTTTACAGAGATTGTACTGAAAAGGTAATTACGGCATATTACAACAGAAACTTACATCTCTCACTCTCCCCTGCTTCCGACAGAGATTCTTGTGAGCCTCTTGCTTCCCTTTTTTGCTCTCATTGAAGCATCATGTAGACTTTTCAAATATGTGGCACCAGCACCTTAGGAGAAAATGTTACACCATCAGTACAGTGTAATGGGAGAATTAAAATTTTCATTCACTCAATAGTAATAATTGTTTTAATAATCCATCAAATGTTTTTGCTGATGTGTGATTGGTTTAAATGTAAATGTGTCATGTGACTGAATATTCCATGTGCAGTGAAACTTGGGAAATATTTGATTGATACTGCACATGTAAAATGCAGAAATATTAAAAAAGGGTAATAAACTCAACAACCTCCATTTGGCATGAAAAAATGATCAGATATATGTCCTTGGACATTATTTGTACCACAAAGTTCAGAGTTTTCCTCAAGCTACGCTGTATGCTCTTGGAAAACTGTTCACTTCTTGGAACAGATGTCTGCGAACAAGTATCTGAGCATATTTCCATGCCAAATGGAGGCTGGAGAATAACCAATATACCAGTAACCCACAATAAAATACTGAAAGCAGAATGTACAATCTCTGGATGTGTGGGCCAATTCTGGTCAAAGGGCAGACTTTAAAAGCCCTCTTTGTAATCCTGCAAATAACTCTTATTCGTTGCTCATACCTTTCATCTCAGCTACAGACCAGGGACACTTTTCAGTTCCCATGTGATCAGCCACAATTGCATCCATAACTGTTTTTGTGACTTCTTCATTGGTTTCTGATTTAGAGCTATCAAAAGTTTTTTACAAAAAAAAACAATATAAAAGAAATTCAATGTTAAGTTTGGTCAAGAGGAACTTTTTGCATGGCCAAAAATTTAATGTGCATCCATTATTTAAAATTATACTCAGTTTGTCACAAGCATGGACTGCAAAGCAAAGAAAAATCTGATATTCCAACTGGAGTCCAGTGCACAACTTTCTGTACATTGCTTTTATGCTCTAGCAACTGAGCCAAATACATACACAATATGTGCATTGCTTGATCTTAGTGCCCTAGTTTCCTACAGTGTAGTGTCCTTGTCTAATACTTGTAGTAAAAATATTTATTTCCCCACAAGACTTTGCACTAGGTAAAACATTTAAACATGCTCTTTAATTTCTGGGCTTTTAAAAGGACATTGTCACGCTATTTGGCAACTATATAAAAAGCTAGAAGGTGCCTTTCCATCAATTGCATTCCAAAACTAAGTCTGGTTTGGTTATTAAAGACTATTGAAGGTTCTGAAACTGTTTCCTGTCACCTATCACTATGGATGACAAGGATGGAAATTGATTGACACTTGAAAAAATCGACCAATTTTTTCAAACTTTGATGCTATATCTTCAAAAAACCCTCAAGAAATTTATTATGGTTAGCCTTCTCTGATAAAATGCATTTTATATCTTCATCATAGCTTTACAGAAGCATTTTGTTTATCAGTAAAGCCTTAAAGTAATGATTTCAGCACAGAATTGACCTAAAACAGCAAAATCCTCATGACAATGCCCCTTTACACCCACAGGGATTGTGGAGCAAACATGCAATATTTATGTATAGCAGGGGACGTGTCACTATCTTTCCTGTAATGTGCCATATGGAAATTGTGTTGTCCTACATGTACATTTGCTAAAATTCAATTTCTCACTGTGTAAAACAAACAAACAAACATACAGAAAAAATCGTACAAACAAACAAACCAACAAACAACAGGGAACCAGGAAATAACTCTACTATCAAAGAAACAGCCTTTACCACTCATCCAACTTAAAGCCCTCAAAAGCTTCATTCTGCATAAGGACTTTGTACATGTTTCCGAAGTCTTGCTATAACCATCAGATAGAAAGAACACAAAGCAGTAAAATTAGTGGTAATTACCTCAGATACCTGGCAAAACAAACAAAAACAAATTAAAAATGGATCTATGGTAAATGTGCAGCTCTTCATGTATTTCCATTCCAGTTTCTCATACAATTTACAGTGTACGTGTAGATGTGCAATTAGAGTGATCTAATTTGAAACTTTGACACGCACATGATCATGCACCAAGTACATGTTCATGGCAAAATTTGTTGACCTCCCCAATCAAAGATTATGCCTTGTTGTGGCATCAGCATTGAAAACAGCTAGCAGATAATTATTGCAAGTCCATCACCTTTGGAATGATAGACACCTGAAGCATTGCAAGAAAAGAAACATGAAAGAGGCAAAATGCTGATGTTGGTATCCTGAAGTGATCTAGCACTTTTCCAAAAACAGGAACTCCCAGACAGTACATGTAGCTAAAGTATGCTTTGTTGGCTGCAAAGAGGACATTGGGAGGAAATGAAAGCTCTCACCCCCCTGCTCTCGAATTGAGAACTGTCCATGACTTTGTGGTCAAAACACACAATTACATGAAAATGATAAACTGTATGGTATATCAAATATACAAACAACAAATGTGTTATATTCTGCGAAGTTGGGAGCAACTTCTGGTGAAGTAATACACTTATTTACTTACTAGGTAAATCATCCCCCCCCCCCCCCAAAAAAAAAGTAAATAAATAAACACCACCACTCTCTCATTGAGACCAGGCAATGTCGGGAAACGTCTTCACACCACAGATGGCACAAGTTTTTTTTTACAACAGATTGCATCAAATTCCTTAAATATCTTCACCATACACAGGCGGCCAAAGCTCACTGCTAGAAATGCAGAGGTGACTCTTGGTTTGAGTGGTATAGTTTTACCATAGTTAGTAGAGGGGACTGGTTAGGAAACGCGGCAAACTTCAAAGGGCCGGCCTATTGTCTGTCCCCTGAGCTTCGCTTGAACGTCACGTGATCAATGACCCTGCACAGAACCAAAACAACATGAAAGACATGAACAACTTATTTTTCTTCGGCGACGATTTTGATGCCATATTGGAAACTTTGGAGAACGAGGAAGAATACAAGGGCACTTTGTCGAAGCAGCTGACTCTGTAAGTCTTTTAGAAGCCTTTAGAACGTTATTTTCGCCCAAAAACTTTGTAGTTATTGATGCCCTTAGCAACGGCATCGGTCGTAGTACAACAACATATTTTTTTACTGAAAGTCTTTCGATTTTTAGGTTCAATACGAAGAGGGAATTGTCTGCTAGTTGTGTCAAAATAAATGCAAGACTAAGCTGGATTAAAAAGACATAAGACAATAAAGCATAAGGAGGAACAAGCGCGGGGAAATCAACCGACTCAAGAAGCCAAATTCACTGCTGAAGACTTCGAAGCGTTATCAATCAAAGCACGAGATAAAATAATTGCAAGAAA
The DNA here is from genome assembly GCF_964205215.1 of Stylophora pistillata. Lineage (NCBI taxonomy): Eukaryota > Metazoa > Cnidaria > Anthozoa > Scleractinia > Pocilloporidae > Stylophora > Stylophora pistillata. The sequence goes on from NC_142529.1 coordinate 17,793,482, forward strand.
AATCTACCCTCAAAGCATAAAAGAAGAGCTACGAAGATATACGAACTGGGATGAATAATATATGGGCTTCTCAGAAGTAGAATCCATGTATATGCGTTAGGTTAAAACTGGAAATGCAGAACAATTCTACTCGAAGTTTCTTCAAGAATAGGCCTCAATTCAACAAAGATTTTTGTGGGGTTGTCAAGTAATGCGGCAACATTGCTTAGTACCAAAGTGGCTGATTGTTTGATAGCTCACAGCAAACAGAAAGATGAATCACCAAATCCCAATATCCGTACTAAACTGTGTGATAGAGAAATGGCAGGGTTACAACATATTGGAGGATATTTTCTGCACAAGCTTTATAGTAAGGTGAACAATGTATATAATCCCACAGCACATACCGAACAAACAGCTTCAATACTGAAAGCTGGTAAAGCAGAAGATTTGCATGTTGCAGGGAGTCAAAAACTAATTTCATCTTTAAACCGAGGTGGACTTTGGGTTATTTCTAAACAAGCTCAAACAATTTTTAAGAGAATAGAACATAATTTTAGGATTCTGACCTCAGGAAGTCTCCAGCTGAAGATTGACAATGCTAAGATAGAATCCAAATCAGCTTGTGATGTTCAATTGGTCTCAGCATAAAACACTATGTTGTTGGACTCAGACATAGTGGTAGATAACAGCATTGCAGAAGATGTTTTGGACAGCATTATTCATTTATATGTTACTGTACGGTGTTTTTCACTGGCCAAAGATGTTATACAGAAACACAAGTTTCAATGTAAACAAATGAAAACAAAAACACTACGAAAGGAAATTTGTAGAGCCAGCAAAGAACAAGAAAGGCAGATATAGTTAGAATTAAGAGCCTGCAACAGTTTGTCAATAAGTAATTTATTACAAAAGATTAATTTGGTAGCTACAACCTGCAACATATTAAATAAACATATTAAATATTGCACATTAATGGTTATTTTATGGACAAAAATGAGTATAAAGGCTATATGGTTAAAGTATCTAACATAGAGTAACTTATTTATTTTCAGCCAGTCTTCTCGCCACTTCTTGTATTCTGCGTTTCGCGGCGCCGGTAGCTTCCAGGTTCCAATTCCTTTGCCTCTCCTACACGTTCCACAGCCAAACACAAAACAATTTTCACCTGGCATTATGTCCACTGACTTGATTAATGTTTTTAGCTATATTCTGAAGGTAAGATGTCGCTCGATCACGGAGAAAATCCAAAAACTTAAACGCTACGTGACTGTCGAAACAAGCCCGCGGTACCATTTTGGATTTATGTGTGCAGGGTCATTGTCACGTGACCTCGATAAAATCGAACAATAACCTATCCGACTGAAGTTTGCCGCGTTTCCTAACCAGTCCCCTCTACTAACTATGGTTTTACAAACGGTTATTTATAAAGGTTTGTATGGGATGTAATCGGTTTGCCTTAAAAGCGCGAAAAAATGTCATGTTTTGAAATAAAATTGACTTACCTTATTGCCTTGTTGTATTCTTTGTTGATTACCAGCGTCTCAGGCCATTTTGAAGAGTTTTCGGCGAGTTAGCGCTACTTTGGTGTTCCACTGCTAAAAGAAAGCAGTAATACACTTGACATTTTTCTCTCTTTTAAGGCAAACCGATTACATCTCATACAAACCTTTATAAATAACCGTTTGTAACACTACACCACTCAAACCAAGAGTCACGTCTGCATTTCTAGTAGTGAGCTTGGACTGCCTGTGGGTCATACTGAGCACGTGGTCATCTACTACCTCACGGATCATGGAGGGCACGAAATTTATGAACAGGCCGAATTTTTGAACAGAACAAACTAAGCGATCATGGTTAACAGGAAACCAAGATAAAAATATACTTACACGACACTGCTGAGGGACAGGGGTCTTCCTTTTTCTTTTCCTGCTTTCTCGCTCTTGTCCTGAATTTGAAGAGCTCTCTATTTTTGCACCGAGTTCTGCGAGGATGCATTTCTGCTCGTTGTCGCGCGCTTCCAGGTCCTCTCGAAGACGCACGTTTTCAGCGATAACCCTCTCTAGCAAAACAATGTATTGATCTTCCATTTTGCGGATGAAGAACGTTAACGATCACGAAGCTAAAAGGATAAATGAACTGAAAAAAGAACGCTCACAACCGGAAACATCACAATGAAATGGCCTTTAATCACGCCGACAAAAGGGCCCGCCCTGTTCGCGCCAGTAGACGAGATGTACTGATTGGCTTTCTTCCACAAAAACGGTAGGTGATTGGCTGAAGTAGTTTACTCTAACCCAGTATCTTCTCGGTCAAAAAGAATGTTGACATGCGCAGTGTTGTCCTGTTTGTTGTATTGGTTCGGCGCAAATGACAAAATTTCGGTAGTTCACGATTTGCAAGATGTCTTCGAGGAGTCAGTCTCGCTTGAGAAAACAATCTAGACTATGGCGTGGCCATTGCAATGAATACTTATCGAGAGCAGCTTTCTGGAAACATCGTAAAGCCCATTGTAATGTGCACAGTGAACGTTGGACGACTATAAAAGATGACGCTGAAAATGTTGAACAAGAAGCAAAGAGAGGAAAGTATGATCCTGAGTTCCACGGAGAACCGGACCTATCTGATTCTTCAGGTGACGAGGATCTTGAGACAGCTACATTTAATCGAGGTATGTAGCGGCTTATAACTATTCAAGACTGGTCATAAAACATAACAAGATACTAAGAAAGTAAATACTAGACTGACGACTGCTCTAAGTGAAGAAAAAAAAAACATAAGCATGCTAGCTGCCCCAGTTGCTCCACGTAATCCCAGCACAGGGTTTAGTACCCCCTAAATTCATCTCCATAGCGTACACTACAAAGCTCTGAAACGAAGAAAACTAGCCATCCAGAATTAGTGATAATGTTGCTGCTGGGATCTGCCATGGACACATTTCAAAGCCCATGCAGAATGCCAGGCTAACAAATTGACCTGACCAGAGGAAGGGAGCGCACAGTTCTTAATAAGCCATAGACTGAAGAGTCACGTTTCGTGTAATGAAACTTGGTCATGGTTTTCTAAGCTATATGTCAACATTGGCTGCTAGGCAGTTGATGTACATGAAACAATAGGACTCCTGACCTAACAGTAAGCAAAATAGATTTTGAAAGATTACAACAGTATTCCCACCTAGTCTTCTTGCTTATTGTTGCTGTGTGCACATATTTTTTTTCTGTCAGGTAAATTGGAAAAGGCAAATGGGAATGTGTTGGGTTGAAATGAAAAAGGATTTAAAGCAAATGGCAAGGGGTTGTAATGTCACCGGACTTAGGTTTCTACAAAATTTGGAGATGTTTTATTACTTTTGTTTAACAGGTTCTACCCAAGTTGATGATTGTGAGGATTCATTCAATTTGGGTGATGACATAGACTTTCTCAGTGCAATGAATGACTATAAGGAGGGAAATAAGTCTGATGAGGTAGACTTCCAATGTTATACCTATATTGTTATTTTGAATTTAACTCAAACATGTAAGGCACACACTTCTGTAACAAAGCTAATTTGTAATCACTGGTGTAAACTCTTACATTGTACATGTAAGTCTTGTAATACCTCAGTTTTGTAATATTATTATTCTAAACACAAGCGAGGCAAAGCTTGCGATTGTTGTTACAGTCTCCTCGGAGTGCAAGCTAACTTGAGTATCTGGGCTAAACGTATAATCTCCCATTAAGTTGTTGCATGCACATGTGGGGAGAACACTGAGTCTTCAGCAAGTAGCTTTTGTGCAGAAATGACAAGAACTGAAAAAACCTGAATTTTTAATTATCTCATGCAGAACATGATGCATGGTCTGGTTTTTGTCAGTTATAACAATAGTGAACAATAGAAATGTAAAACATGCCTCTTCTTATGTGCAGTATTTGCTTTCATGATTATTGTGTGTTTGTTAATCTTCTCATGTGCACTTGTATCTCTTCACTGCTAATTAATTGCTCATGTAATACCAGGGCTGCAAATAACATTTGGACATTGGGTGACCAAAATTTGCTTGTGTCCAACAAATTCTCAATTGTGGTTGGACATGATGTCTGGGAAATTTTTTTTTTCGTAATGCATTTTACAGTAAGGATGAAGAAAATCTGCCTTGAGTAAATTACTAAATCTTACTCTGTGCTGGGACGATCTTATTAACTCAAGGGTTTTGTAAGTCATGCAACGACATTAGCTACCTGATAGGTAGCATTTGATAATGCCTGTGAAAAAGCAGTGAGTTGCTTATTTTTCTTCAAATTTTTTGAGAGTCATTACAGTAAAATTTCTCAACAAATTAAATACAGTTCACAAATTATACACAAGCTGTACAAGCTCTACACAAGCTCAGAATACACAAAATGTCCCCTCTTAATGTGAAGATAATTATTTATTTCTATGTGAATAGGCGTTCCTGTCGAAGCCTATCCCAAAGTCGATAAGAACGTGACGAGGGTCAGAATCTTTGTAGAAATCCCCGTTTTATTCTGAAAACAATCAGTTAACGGCGATTATCGACGTTTGGTAAAGGATCCGGAGGCGGACAAAGGTAAAATTAAACAGCTTCGAAAGATACAAAATAGCTCGAGCACATGCACGTGGAAAAAAAGGAGCCGTGTTTTTTTTTTGTTGTATGCCCGGATGTCGGGTGAGAAACCGCTGTCCAAATGAGGGCGTTGAGCATAGGCCTCAACATGCTCCCCCCTTTGAACTAGCTAAACTTAAGAGCACGTTCAACAAGGCTACTCGGATCCTAACAGTTCGTAAAAAGCTCAGCGTTAAAAAAGGCAGACACTAAATGTTCGTTGCTAATTTGACTCCTCCAGAAGACACAACTTTGAGATTGGACGCAGCAGCGTCGAATTCTTGGTCTTGATCTCGGCTGTACGAACCAGGCCATCCTTGCCAGGAAACACCTTTGTAACTCGACCTAGCAACCAGTGACCACGAGGGGTATTCTCTGTTACAACAAGGACCAGGTCGTTGACTGCCAAGTTGCGCCGTTTGAGAATCCACTTCTTGCGCTCCTGAAGCAGGGGTAAGTATTCACGCAGCCATCTAACCCAGAAGTGGTTTGAGAGAATTTGGCCCCTTCGCCATTGCCTGCGGGAATACAGGTCTCTGTCTTGGAAATCTCCTGGCGGCAAAGACATCCCTTTTCGTTGTTGTAGGAGATGACTGGGAGTAATGGGTTCGCAGTCATCAGGGTCGTCGCTGCTTGGGCATAAAGGCCGACTGTTGAGTATTCCGACTGTCTCAGCAAAGACAGTTCTGAGGGTCTCCCTGGTAATGAAGGCATGAGGGTGACCTAGGATGGCCTTCATGGTACCACGGACACTCCTGATGAGTCGCTCCCACACCCCGGACATATGGCTGGCGGTTGGGGGGTGGAAATGCCACTTTGTCAAGGGTTGGCAATGCCATTCGACATCTTTCTCATGCAGGGATCTCTGAATGATGTTGTGGTCCAGGTCTTGAATGGCATCTCTAATTTCCTTTTCACCACCAGTGAAATTGGTACCATTGTCACTCCAGACTTCCTTGACGGCCCCACGAATGTTAATAAAGCGTCGCAGGGCTTGGATGAAGGCGTCTGACTCTAAGGATCCAACATCCTCAATGTGGATAGCCCTGCAGGTGAGACAGACGAAGATGCATCCATAAACTTTCTCAGAGCTACGACCCCTCTTGACGTGGAAGGGACCGAAGAAGTCCACCCCCGTGTAGGTAAAGGGTGGCTCATGAGGTGTGAGTCTGGGCTTCGGTAGGTCTCCCATCATCTGTTTCATGACACCTTCATGTCGTTTGCGGCAGGCTATGCAGGAGCGTAGTATACGTCGGGTCAATGCGCGGGCGTTGAGAATCCAGAATTTCTGACGCAGTGTAGATAGCACATGTTCCCGACCTGCATGTCCAAAGATCTCATGGTGATGTCGAACAAGCAGTGTAGCAATGGGATGCTCGCTTGGGATCACCAATGGATGGATGGCTTGAAAGGCTACTGGTGCATGTCGTAGCCGGCCTCCAACGCATATTGTACCATTGACGAGGATTGGACTAAGTGTACTTAACTTACTGTCTTTCTTCACAGGTTTACCAGACTCCAAGGCTTCCAGCTCTCCTTGGAAATACTGCCGTTGGACCCTTTTTATGATGGCCTTTGAAGCGGTGAGCATCTCTGTTAATCTGATCCCGCCATGGTTAGATATGGCTGGTACACTGCATTTGGACCTGACAAATTGAAGAAAACGCATGATCAATGCCACAGTCCTGACCAGCTTAGGCCATGAGGAAAACTTCCTCAACAATTCATCCAAGGAGGAAACAGCTGTAGCTGTTATACTCTGATTGGTTCTCGGAGTGATTACTTCCCTGTCATTCTCCAGGATGTCACCCACTTTGCGGTGAGGCCAATGTTCCTCTGTTTGCCATAAGAATTTGGGTCCAGTCCACCAGCGGCATCCAGGGTGAAGGGCTTCTATAGGCATGCCTCGAGATCCATCATCCGCTGGATTCAGGGTTCCTGGGACATGATGCCACTGATCGGGTGTAGTATGCTCATGGATTTCCTCTAATCTGGTGGCAACGAAGCGATGGAATCTTCTCGTTTTGTTCTTGATATACTGGAGCACTGTTAGTGAGTCGGTCCAGAAAACAATGCAGTCGATGGGAAAATCAAGCTCAGCCCTAATGAGGTTGCTGGTTCGGACTGCCATCAGGCTCGCCATGAGCTCGAGGCGTGGGATGGTTGGTCTCCTGAGGGGTGCATTACGGCATTTACCGAAGACAAAGGAGCAGTGTGTTTGGTCACCATGGTTGTCACTCAGTCTTAAGTATGCAGAGGTTGAGTAGGCATACTCACTTGCATCGCTGAACATGTGGAGTTGAACTGTGCAATTGCTCGGCATACTTAAGTTCCTGTAGCAGCGAGGTAACTGGATCTCCTCAAGCTGTGGAAGAGAATGTGTCCAGCGTCGCCAAACTTTCAAATGGTGGTCTTGGATTTCTTCGTCCCATCCAACCTTCTCTTTCCAGAGATCTTGAATAAGCACTTTGACTGGGAGCACAAATGGTGACAGGAATCCGAGAGGGTCGAACAGCGAGCTTATGGTGGAGAGAATTCCACGCTTCGTGGCAGGTTTGGTGGAAGTCACTGTCTTGAAGCAGAATACGTCCCTCTCAGCATCCCAGTGAAGACCCAAGGTACGATTGATTGGTAATCTGTCCAACTCAAGGTTAAGAGTTGGATTGGCTCTTTCTTGGGAAGGAAGCGCAGACAGAACCTCTCTTCTGTTGCTCAAAAACTTGGTCAGGTGAAAGCCGCCCTCTTTCAGCATGGCAACCAATTTAAAGGCAAGGGTGATTGCTTGATCAGTTGTCTGAATAGACTTAAGGAGGTCGTCGACATAAAAGTTACGACGGACGGTTTCTGCAACTTCGCTGCCATACTTGTCCTCATTATCGTCAGCAGTTTGTCGCAAAGCTTTATTGGAGCAACAAGGGGAGGATGTGGCACCAAATATGTGGACCTGCATCTGGTACTCCTCGGGTTCATCACTGAGATTTCCAGTCCACCACAGGAACCGAAGGGCATCGCAGTCTTCAGCAGGTACCCGAACTTGGTGGAACATCTGTTCTATGTCTGCAATGAGAACAACCTCCTCCTGTCGAAACCGCATAAGAACACCTGCTAGGTTGTTGATATAATCTGGACCTTGTAGGAGTTCATCATTCAACGAAGTGCCTTGAAACTTTGCCGCTGCGTCGAACACTACACGGATCTTGCCTGGTTTGTTGGGGCTAGTAACAGGATGGTGGGGAAGGTACCAGGTCTTGTTACTTCTTTGTTCAGCATGTTCTTTAGTGAGCTTACGAGCATGGCCTTTGGCAATGTAACCATCGATAACTGAACGGTACTTCTCATGCAGGACTTCATCCTTCTCAAGGCGTCGCCCCAGGTGACGGAGACGTATTTCAGCCATTGCGCGGTTGAAGGGAAGGTCAGGTGGATCACGTCTCCAAAGGAGTCCCATGCAGTAATGGTCATTTGACTTTGAAATCGTGCTGTTAATAACCCGTTCGGCATACCTGTCTTCAACTGACATGGACTTGTAAGGTTTGGTAGTGCCAAGAGACTCCGACTCCCAGAAGAGTTCAACTTGATGGTGGAGGGAAATGTCATTGGCGGAGGTATGGATGTGGTAAACATTGTGGCACTGTTGTGTCGTTCTTTCACCTGATCTACCGAGGACAGCAAAGCCAAGGCACGAACGGATCGCGATGGGGTCATTTGGTCCTCCATGACGAACCTCCAGGGGAACAAACACTTCAGGAATATTTGTCCCTATGATGAGTGAGATCTTCTGCCTTTCAACTTCCGGAAAAGGAACATCTTGAAGATGCGGCCATCTTTCTTTGCTTATGGCTATGCGCTGGTGGCGCAACGGGATGTTGAGCTCTTTCCCAGACCACACTTCCTTAAGCTGAAGCTGTTGTGGCTGTTCGTCAATGAGAGACTCAACTGCAAGATTAACCCTTTCTCCCCTTTGAAGCTCATTGCAACTGCTCACAGTTGAGAGGAGTAAATGGTCAGGTCGGCCACAGAGTCCTAGGGAGCTGACCAATGATGGGTCCACGAGAGTGACTTCAGATCCGGAGTCTAGCATTGCGTAAGTGGTAACAGCCAACCCATTACTGCCAATTACTCGCACCGGTACGACCTGTAAGAGGACTGTTTCTGAATCCCCTGACCCTGCAGTGGCACAGACAGGCGTTGAGGTTGTGGCATTGACTCCTGAAGCTTGGTCCTCCGAAGTAGAATTTCCAGGTGTCTGCTGAGCCTGTGTTTGATGAAGGAGCGAGTGGTGGAAGGCACCACATCCTTCAACTCGACATCTGAACCTGCTGGGGCAGGTATCTGTTGAGTGTTAGGTACCCTTGAGGCAGTTAGGGCACAGCCTCTTCGTAGTAACGAAGGACATCCTTTCCTTTGGCGTCTTCGCCTTAAATGCTTCACATCGGTAGAGTGGATGTGCTTGACCACAGTGGCGACAGCTATTTGTTTTGTCTCTGCCTCTCTTTGGAGGCGTCTTAGGTGGCGGCCTCCCACCATCGTTGATATTCATTGTGTATTTAGGAGTGTCCATTTTCTCATTTGGTGGCAGCCGTTTGTTCTTGGAGTTGTTATTGTAGTTGAACTGCTGGGGTTTGCCACTGACTGGGTGGTTAGCAATGTTTGCATGCTTGTTCACAAAACCAACAAAATCCGTGAGAGTTGGGAAATGTTGGCCCTTTGTTTCCAAGTCACAGGCCAGTGTGGCAAACTTGTCCTGAAGTGGCTTTGGTAGCCGTTCTGTCATGTAAACAATGTTACCTTGGTTGACTTGCGACAGACAGTTCATGGACGTTAGCGTTGCAAGGGCTCTTGTAGCAGTATCAGCAAATTTCCGAAGGTTGATCTTGTCGCTGACAGATATGGGAGGACCCTTTACCAGACTGTTGATGACAGAGTTAACAATCACACACGGTCGTCCATACCGTTGTTCGAGGATTTGCAGTGCTTGATGGAGTCCATCTTTGGATGTCTCAAGGCCTGCTACTGCCTGTTTGGCGTCCCCATCTAAGAACTGCACTAGACGAGTCATTTTGCTGCTATCATCCATATCTTCTCGTGACATCACAATGCGCTCAAAGCGTTGCTTAAACAAGGGAAACTCTGCAGGGATGCCACCAAATTTCTGAAACTGAATAGGTGGGAGGTTTTGGTTGTATGCAAGCTTTTGTTGAGTGGTTGAAATCTCTTTCATGGCTGTAGCAACCATGGCAAGAACTTCTCCCTGAACAGAAGGCATGGGCGTTGCATTCACACCTGAGGTGCCCAATGGAGGCTGAAAGGGCGTTGCCCAAGGAGAAAGGCTGCTTGTCACGGGCACGCTCGGACCACTGACAGTAACAGATGAAGCACCACTCTGAGAGGTGTTCACAGTCGTCACTGGTAGTTTGGTAATGGGTGGAGGCTGATAGAGCAGTGTCGGCGGAGTGAGATTGTTCATCACAGGTGGGCTGAGACCGCTGACAGCGGCTGTGGACGGAACACTGGTCTCGGGTTTATTCAAGGGCATGATTGAAACTTTGGTGGAAGCTGACATCAATGAACTCTGCACTACGGATGTAGACGGATTGGGCTGCACGAAAGAAGCATGGCCACTTAATACCAGTGGACTCAGATCACTCGCCAAGGTTGTGGATGAAACACCAGGGAGGTGTGCAGGCATGGCCGATACATCGGGTGTCACTGGTGGTACAGAATGCGTGACAGAAACCAACGGAGGATTAAAAATGCTGCCAGACAAGGGTGGCGCACGCTCGAAAGATGTTGACTCCACTAACGATGACTCGTTGTCTGAAACTCCCCCTTCCATTTCTTCCGTAAGTTTGGCTTCTAAGTCCGTAATGGCAGCTGCCTTTCTTGCTTCGGCGAGCTTGAGGTCTGCCTCGGTCTTTAGGGATTCCAGCCTAATGATGGCCTTTAGTTCCTCTTCCTCGGCTTCTCGCATCCGGGCAAGTTCACGTTGTTTTCTTTTCAGCTCTAACATCCTCATTTCTTCTTCAATTCTCCGTTGTCTCTCTTGTTCCACAAACGCAAGAGCCAGTTGAGCCTTTTCCGCCTCTAATCTGCGGGCTTGTGCTTTCGAGCTGTAAGTGCTGCTTGAGCGTCGCGATGATCGGTGACTACGTGAGCTCGCGAATCCCTGATGCCTTAAACCAGTCGGTTTCTGCAAATCCTCCATTACCCACTCATTGAACTTGGTTGCTGCGTTGCAAATAAAGTTTTCAACAGTTGTAGAAAGGCTTGTCCTTTGCTCAGCTAAAATGTCGAAACGTTCAGCATTTTCTGTTCTTTCGCCTGGTTCAGCGACATCCATAAATTTATTGTGTGACAAAACGAAGTTCTTCCACAGCGTTTCGTAATGGTCGAACCTTTCCTTTACTAAGGTCACATTCGACGGGTCTTCGTCCTGTAACAATGTTTCAATTTCGTTCTGAACTTTAGTAAGAGAGCCAAGGTGACCAGCACGAGAGCGCTGCAGGGATAACGCTTTCTCCCGCCTGACATCTTCGGAATTTAACAGTGTGGAGGGTCGCGACTCGCGTTTGTTGACATCGTTGTTTTCCATTTCACAAGGAAGGAACTTCTAATTTGCTAACATGTGAATTAACGAAGGTGGAACGTATCGAATTTTAGCGATTCGCTGAATAATTGTGGTGTTTTCGACGGAGGTTGTCGCTTGTGAAGGTGAAGGTTATCTAGCCAAGTTGACCTTGTGCATGCAAGCGAATCTCAATGGTTAATTAGTGAACGGCGCGATAATTGCTATCGAGACGGCGAAAACAAAGCTAATCGAATAAGACCATGAATAGGCGTTCCTGTCGAAGCCTATCCCAAAGTCGATAAGAACGTGACGAGGGTCAGAATCTTTGTAGAAATCCCCGTTTTATTCTGAAAACAATCAGTTAACGGCGATTATCGACGTTTGGTAAAGGATCCGGAGGCGGACAAAGGTAAAATTAAACAGCTTCGAAAGATACAAAATAGCTCGAGCACATGCACGTGGAAAAAAAGGAGCCGTGTTTTTTTTTTGTTGTATGCCCGGATGTCGGGTGAGAAACCGCTGTCCAAATGAGGGCGTTGAGCATAGGCCTCAACACTATGTATTTTATTAATCTGGTGGAATTTCTGTAAGAATTTGTTATGGTCTCCTTTATTTGCCTAGCTTCCTTTATTTATTATTGTTGTACTCATTTTCTTTTGCCTGTCATTTTTTGTAATCAAACTCATATTTGGGTAAACAAAATAAAATTGTAGTGTTTGAATTTGGTTTCCACTCAATTAGTGCTATGGTGGAACAGTGATAACACAGACCCTCATAACAGTGAAATGATACATTTTACTGTTAAAATAATAATTATAGGTACCAGTGATAAAAATGCAAACCAAAGCAAGGAAGTTATAGCTTGATAATTTAAGAAAATATAGTTTTCAACCTTTTTCGGTGATATCTGACCACAATTTGTTTTGTCTGACCAAGATGGTGTCTTGGCAGGACCTACAGTACCTACATTTTGGTCACCCAATGTACTTTAAGAGAAAAACATTGCAGCTATTGATTAGCGATGCTAATCAGTTACATCAGTTTGCATGAAGTATAAACCCAAAAATAGAGAGAAAACAGATACATGTAAGGCCTTGTTAATAATATAGCCTTGAAAGTTTGCATATTCTCTACAACAATGCCAGCAATCTCATAAAACTGTTGGCTGTGTTCAGGTTTAGAAATTAAACGAAATCAATGACAAAATAGTTTCACATTTAGCTTTTAGGAACAAATACTTTAAAGAAGGCTTGAGGCAAGGAGGCATTTTCAGACTGTAAGGTTAATTGAAACATAGGATTGCTTTATAGGCTCTGAGTTGTAATTGTAATTACTTTTTTGATTGTTATATAAACAACCCTTTATAATGAGAGCAAGAAAAACACTCTCCTTTCTGTTGTTCCATTGACAGCCTCTAGATATGAGCAATTTTGGGCTCTGATTGGTTCTTCGTTACTGGGCCATCAGCTCATTTCAAACCAGTAGATTATCATAAGTATCCCACTGGCAAGTAAATCTTGTATATACTTTTGTAGGCAAGAGTGTTTCTCCGAGAGAATGTATCTTTGGCTCTCAACATTCAGGGTTGTCTAGATAATTATTACTTAATATGCCGCTTAATCCTACCATGCAATGTTCGCGAGGAATCATTAGTTTTTTAGATTATCTTTAACTTCTTCTACTCGACTCGATTTTGAGGACTAATTGTCAAATATCCAATTGGTAAAGAAGTTGGCCCTGTGGGCAGTCCAAATAAATATTTCTTTCAGAGAAAAGAGTCTTACATTTATTTATACCTTTCCCCGCTGGTGTGCAAGGCTGCTGAGGGTAAGAGGGTACAGAGATAAGTTCTGACATCTTAACGTTCCTTTACACAAAGTGTGCCTTTACACAAACTTTAGGTAAACGGCGTAAAGGAGCATGCATGATTCTGACCATCTTAATGTTACCTTTACAAAAGCGTATTTAAACGTTCGGTTAGTAAAGTGTGCATTACATCACCTTTACATCCCTGGTAAATAAGCATAAATTTGACCCATCAACTTTACGCAAACTTTACAACTACTTTACATTTAGTTGAGTAAAGTGCGAGTTTACGCCAACTTTACGTTTTGAGTAAATAAGCGTAAATTGGACCCACCGATTTTACGCTAGCTTTACCTGGGCTGTACGTCGTGTTGCGTAAATCTTCCTTTACAGACCTTTACCAACAATGTAAAGTTGATGTAAAGTTTGTTAACCATCTTTACGCAGATTTACGCAACTTTAATTTGGCGTAAATCTACATTTTCATGCTGTGACAATTTTCGATAGAATGTGGCAAACACATAGCTTGGTACACTTTATAATCTTCTTTCAGTTTGTACTATGACAGGAACGAAACCGCGCGAACTGCAAGTACCCCTCGTTGTCTCTCGTGAATCCTTAGAAAAGTTTTCTTAGGATTTATGAGGAATAATGGGAGGTACTTAAAGTACTGCAGTTTATACTAGGTCCTGCACTTAGCCGGGTGGCCGGCTGGCTTTCCAATTTCACGCACTTTGGCCGTAAATTTGGCTGAAAATTTTAAATCTTAGATGGGCTTCTCCACCTTCCGAGCTTCCTTGATCCTAGTGACACATTTCTAACTCGAAGGCGTTTTTTTCCTAACTACGGTGTAACTCCTAAAATAATGCAGACTATAGGATACTATAAATGATTCGAAATCGCACCGAAATAATTAGTTTCATTTTGTTATTCAACCATGACAAGGACACTGATAAGACTGGACACAATCCTATCAGCACTTGTTAGGAAGTTTGAATAAGAATTATCAGTATGCCGAGACAGAAAAAAAACCAACAGGGAAGGCTTGCAATTGATCTCCAAAATGAGCGTGAATGAGACGAAGAGATCCCGTAACATTGCAGCGTTTTACTGGAGCCTATGACCACGAATTTGAAGTGCTTAAGGGCGATACCGTAAACTTCCCTTCATAAGAACTGAGCTAATACAACTTTGTAATGGCGTTCAGAAAGGCTCGAATCAAGCACTAGCAGTGCTAACCAAAATACATTTGCGTTTACTGACTTCTAATGAAGCCTGAAAACGTCATCAAATCGAGTTCATTTTAATACATTTAGAACAGAACAAAACAAACAACACGAATAAAACTGAAACAATAAAAAAGGGCTGTTCAGACTTCTGCCTTAAAGTTCACCTCAGCTTTCCAACCTTTCCCATCATATGGTAACATTTTAATGTCGTTAGTAGAACTCTCAGGACAACAAAGGTGTACCGCGCCAGGAGGATCAATAAGGATTTATATATAATTATATAGAAGGGTTAAACTTGGTACACGTAAAACAGTGCTTGATACATATAGTAGAGCGAGTATAACGTGTGATAAGCAGAAAAAAATCAATCAATTATATTTCATCCCTACAGACCTGTTTCGTGGTTGCCCACTCATCAGGATATTTTAATGACGGAACAACGCAGTACCATTGCTTATATACTATACTAATTAACATAATTGATTTGGTGCGAAAATTGTCAAGTCAGTTGTTGCGTAGGAGGGCTTTGTTTCTGTGTCGGCAGGAAGAGACGAGTTGGTTGCGTTTGTTGAGTGTAGATAGGTCGGGCCGGCAGATGATCAGGAATTTCTCTTTAAGGCATAGGTTGCATCGTTTGCTTGAGCTGTTGTAGGGCAGGCGTGAAGATAGAATGCGCCAGGTGATGGAATAGCCGATGGTGTTGTCTGTAAGTGTCCAGAACTCGTCTCTTCCTGTCGACACAGAAACAAAGCCCTCCTACGCAACAACTGACTTGACACTTTTCGCACCAAATCAATCATGTTAATTAGTATAGTATATAAGCAATGTTACTGCGTTATTCTGTCATTAAAATCCCCTGATGAGTGGGCAACCACGAAACAGGTCTGTAGGGATGAAATGTAGTTGGTTGGTTTTTTCTACCTATCACACGTTATACTCGCTCTACTATATGTATCGATCACTCTTTTACGAATACCAAGTTTAACCCTTATTTATTTATAATATTTTCTTTGCAGATTGTTGACCGAGACAAAATAGAAAATAAAGTGAAAATTCACTTTATTGGATATTCAAGTAATTTTGATGAATAGAGAGATGGAGATGACTTAGTTGACAGAGAAAAAAGTAGTCTTGGTCGCTTGGTACCACGATTCATACCAAGTGAAAATTCCTTGTCTGACAGGGCTTCAGCTTTATACAACCGTCTCGGCCGGGAATTAAAGTTTAGTCTATTTTCAACCAAAAGGGAGTCACCAGAGGTTCAGACTGAGATGCAGATTGACATGGATATCTATAAAACATATTTAAAAAATATTGGATTTGTAAAAAAGTGAAGAGGATGGGAAGTACATAGTGTTGACGATAACTCTCATTTACGCGATCTGCTTGGTAGTAGGCGGTTTGGGAGAATTAAAAATGTAAATGGAGACTTTTGTTATGTCATTCCTTTAACTGTAAGATTTTGGCTGCATGAAAAAAAGCCTGTGAAATAGTTTGTTTATGTCGGCGATACTTTTGTAGAAAGCCAGACTAAAAGTGACTTGCAAGTCATTTTTACATTGATGACATGTAGTCGTCTGCCAATATTGGTACCATCCACAGAAAGTTTAACTCGAATATTATGATTTTCTTTGAAAGCAGCGTTAGAAGGACTATTTTTCAGAAGAGTCTGCAACCTTACTTCTAGTCATTCCTTGATGCTCTGCTGAATCCCACAAGTATCATTGGGAGTACTTGACAGATTCCATTTACTATTTAAAGCCTTTATCTCTCCTTGACTTTCCATGACCGAGGTAGTTCCTTGCAAATCATAGAAAGTTCATGGTATGCTTCATTTGATATACTAAATCTTTCCTTTATGTACAGTAGTAAATTTATGTCATCAATCTCCTCATCAGTGAGTGTCTCGGCTCGAGATGAGTTTTGAATGTTATTGTTATCAACCAATGTGAGAGTCTCTTACTCTTGAGTGTTCTAATGGAAAATTTCAACTTTTAGTGGCAACAGAATTATGAAGTCCAAGAAATGAAAGTGGTTTCACAGTCTGTGACCATTTGCTTTCGAACTCTAGTTTGATGCCTTTTGCTATAGTCTACAAATGTTTTACTTTTGGCAGGACCCCTTGATTTCTTATCTTTTTGTGGTTTCATTAATTTCTGGACAAGGCCTTTAAGTTTCTTTTGAAATTTGCCAGTAATTTCTTTGTTTTTAGCAACAGCTTCCTTTATTTTCTGCTCAATTTTGGCCCTCTTGCACATTTCCTCTGTAAGATCTCCTTCAAGCTTTCTTTTCTGTCTCCTCAATTTATTGTTTTCTTTTTGGAGCATAACACAGTTCATTTCATAATAATATATCTTACAATACCAAGTTGAAAATTTACCCTTTGTCCACTTAGAAAAGAGTTTTTTCACCCCATTGCCTCCCATAGTTTTGGCTTTGGCTAGTGCTTGATTTACTCGCCAGATCTTTGTTTTGAATTCTTGGATCAGCCTATGATTTATTATTGCACTAGGGATTCCGCACTCCTGTCCGACTTTTTGTATAAGTATCCTTAAAACGGAGTTTCGTTTGCCTAAGCTTTCCTCTGGATCGAGTTCTTCATCACGGTCAGCCTCTTGTTGTAAAGATTTGTACAATTCGTACAGAAGTTTACTGCCAACAAACATGTAGAAAATTTATCAATTGCTGAACATGAAATAGGGCGCAATTTCATAAATTTATAACAAATTTGGAATTTATAGATTCAAAGATTACTTGTTTATTTGGGCCTGAAATTAAATGATGGATATTCTTTGTGGCTGTGATTCCCACCATAGCCGTTTTCCTTCTTTTCTTCGTCGTTTGGTACGGCCCCTACTGCACAAAACAACACAAACGTAATGCAAATTACAAGAAGAGCCCAGGCATTGCGCAACATCGCCAACATCTGCGAAGAAGTACTTTCCAAACGCCGATCTACATATATTTTTTCGCTCTAACACGTACGAATTTGGGGTAAAAATGTTCATTAGATCCCAGGCTTTCCAGATCAACCTGTACATACGCATATTTTAAACGACGAGGCCGCTTGAAGTGAGGACTGTGTTTTGGCCGAGCGGTCAATGCCAGTCAAGGTTTCTTTCAAGTTCGACGACTTCGAAGCCCGATTTACATGGTTTATTTTTCACTTTCCCTAAGTATTTTGCGACTTCTAGATAGAGTAATAAATATATATCGTAAATCTAACCATAAATTTAGAGAAAGTGATCGTTAACTTTGTCTAGTTTTGCTTTTCGCTAAAAAATTAACAATTTCCGCTATGATTTTGTGTCACTATCGGGGGCGTGGGAACATAGTTAATAGGCCGTTTCAACCTCAGGAACCGAACAATAGGCCGGCCCTTTCATGTATGCCGGCCTTCATAACCAGTCGCCTCTATTAACTATGCTGGCAACGAAAAAAAAAAAAAAAAAAAAAAAAGAGGCACGTAATTTTTTGGAATGATTATATCAGCAGTAAGGATTATATATATTTCACGAACACCCAGAAGGTTGAATTCAGAGTAACTGAAACGTTTCTATTTGAATTGCAAAGTTTATTTTGGTATTCACATGCTTTATCAACGTCATACCAACGTCATACCAACGCCAACACATCCGGATCGATTAAGATTATGGCAATTACATCATGCGAACTCAATGGATAGGATTGAAAACTTTTTAGTTCTCCTTGCATATTATTTCTCGCAAGCAAAACTGCAATCGTCAAATCCGCTGCCAACTCAACTTTGGCGCTGTTTAGCAAAACCTCTTTCTGTGTCTTTATCTGCATCTGCAAAATGTTAAATTATGGCAAAACAAAATCGGTACTTAAACTGCTCGGTATTCTCTGATTGATGTCTGTTTCGTCAAGTTTCGTCAGAGAAAAGCGAACGCGACAAAGACATCATCAGGTTGATTGAAAGCCAAGAGCAACCGCATACACATGTTTCTACCTGGTTGGGCGGTCTCGAAACATCTCGTCAGTTTAGTTTTTAGCAAACAACCCCAACGGCAAATGCTCAATGAATGGGTTAGACCATAGTTAGTAGACAAACTATGGTTAGACGAAACTTTTGCCGCTTTACAAGAACGAGAGAAAAGGTTCGAAATATCTAATGCAAAATTTACTTGCGAACCTGTCACCGGAGTATCCCGTAAAAATTGGTAAATTTTAATCATCAGTCGTAATGAAAGTTTACCATAATTTTTTGGTCAAAAAGAATACAAAGAAATTAACCGTTAACCGTAAATTGACCAAATTCTTAGCCTTTAGGCGCAAGAGCCATTGTTCCCTAGAGACCCTCTGACTTGCTCATAACCAATCCGCCATTTTGTTCTGTTGTCCTTTCACTCCTCTGCCATCAATCAATTCTAATGTCAACTCTCTGCAATCAATGTCAACTTTCTACACTGTCTAAGCTTAATTAATGCGTTCTAAGCCAATGAGCATGCTGAATTGAAAATTTCAGTTTGCATGCATATTATCAATTAGTCTCGTTATTTGCCGCCAGTGAATTTCCGTGTCGATCATCATGGCGTTGAAAGAGTTTTCTTGCGTCCTTTTCTTCTGTCTCTTTAGCGTGGGAAGTGCTACCTACTGCAGTTCCACGAGCGATTGCTTTTGGGGATCTGAAACCTGTTGTTCAGATGGCGTCTGTAGAGAAACTTGTTACTATTGCTCGTTCAGCTCTCAATGCGGTACGGGCGAAGAATGTTGTGATCACAAATGCAAGGATTCATGTGGTTGGAACGGCGGGTCTATCGCAGGTGCAGTTGTCGCTACAATAATCTTTTTCGCCATCATCATTTCCATTGCATCCTGTTGCTGCTGTGCTTGTTGCCCGTACTACCGCTATCGTACACCCGGTACTGTGGTCGTCACCCAACAGCCTTATCAACCTTTCGTCTCAACTCAAACGACGATGACGCAGCATGTACAAGCTCCTCCGCCAGTCGATTACAACCAACCACCTCCAGGTTACAGCCAGCCTCCACCGGGCTACAACCAGCCTCCTCCAACTTACCCAAGCTACCCTCCGCCTTCAACTCTGCATCCCCCACCTCAAGGACAAGCTCAAGCTGGTGCAATGCCTGCTCAAGTACAGACCCGTTAAAACGAGACAGCTACGTGTGTCCGCTATTTCACGAACGTTTTCAGACAAGTAACTTAATAGCTCTAAAACACTAGTTACGTTGAAAAGCAACACGCATGTTGGATGAGTTAGATTAGTTTTAAGCACAGGAATAATTAGTAGTGAAGTTTCTAAACTTTTGTGGCACTTTTTAAAATTTTTGGCACACTGCAAGTTTTCTAAGGTAAATACGTCTTAATACCGTTGTCTAAGCTTCTTATTTGGTTATTGAGTATTGCGCAAATTTATATTGGCTTGTTGAGTGAACGGCGCATTCTCCGATGCTTCCACAACCGTGAAGTGACGTTGGTACACGGATGGCTACCACTGCACAACATTACCCTACAAAGGATTTCTCTTGACTGATGATGAAAGTTTTTCTGGATTTGAAACCCGTAACTCCCTTTTTGTTAGATATTTTCCAACTCTTCCCATGGTATAGAAAACAGGAACTAACTCTTAGACAGCACACGTTGTCATTAAGGGCTAAATTTGTCACCTTCATATTCAAAGAGGCAGATGGCCGTTTAGGCCTTTAGACCTCACGAACAGTTGCTTCTAAACTACTCAAACAAGATAATTCACCTACTTCTAAGTCGCAAGTTCATTATTTTACAATCTAATGTCAATCCATCCTCTTTATTGTGATAATTCATACCAATCGTTTTATCAACCTATCAGTGTTTTTTTTTTCACCGATGCAGTTCATTGCACACAGCCGTGTAGTATTTTTTCACTAATATTTTCTCGCAATTTACCAAGTGTTTCTCAATTTTTTAGCATTAGAGAATTACCTACAAAACGTTTTTGAGAACATGACCCAAACAGTGAGTAGGTTCAAGTTATTAAGGGCTGTGTCGTTGCTGGAAGTATACAGAAGATATAATGCAGGTATTAAATGGCTCTGTAAGACAATGTACTTTTGCTTAAAACAATTTGTATTACGAGATATTTACCTCTATCATTCATTAGCTAGCACAGCTTGAAAATATTTAAGCTGACTTTTTGTACTTGATAAGGTAGACTATTTTTAGAATCTCGCGGGAAAAAAAATAAGCATCCGATGCAAAATAAAGGATAAAAGCTGGTAGTTTTAAATTCCTCTGTCGACAAACTTGTTCTTAAATGTATTCTCTCAAAGCCAACACCATTCATTTTTAGAGAAACGAAGAACACACTATTCCCTGACTTCTCTGAGAGAACTTGACACTGCAGTTGAGAAAAAGCAAGTAATCCAGCAATGCCAATTTTCCAATCACCGCAACCAGTTTGTCAACTTCCAGATCAAAATAGGAATCCTAAGACCAGGATCTCTATTTAAATTATCCTTGCTCTTTATCCTACCTTTCTTCTTAAATTTGTTTTATAACATAACCAAAGTAAAGCGCGCGCTCTGATTGGTCTATGTAGCGACCCCCATATATTAACTGGAAATTGACATTGTTCACAAGAAATGCGAGTGGCGTCCATTAGCTGACCTCCCCCCCCCCCCCCCCCCCTGGGCAGGGTCGTGTAAAAGGGGGTTGACAGGAATCTAGGATTAAAAGTTAACCCTTGGCTTCAATTTTTCATGTAGAAGAGTGTATACAGGAGCTGAGATTTTGTTGGTGCTTTTCTCAATAGGACTCGAAACTAATTGGGAAAAAATTCAAAAGGAAAAATCTTTTGCAGAGCTGTAAAACTTAATTAAAACTTTACAAGAACCACGGGTTAGGTTAATCGTGTTGTGAACAACCCGGCCCAGGACAATGGATCCAGCAGGGAACTATTGGTCCAGAGTCCACTTTACACCTTAAGGGGCTGTCCACTGATCCTGCACTGTGTAAAGCTAAAATGAAACTGAATTTTATTTATTTTGTACAGATCTTAAAAATTGATGCGGCATACTCACAACACTCAAAATAAAGTGGAACCTGATGCAAAGATATTGCCTAACTCTTCTTACAATGTAATCATTATTCATAATACAGGCTTCATTGATAACTTATTTATAACAAATTAATTGAGCAAGAAAGCAGCTCTAAGGTTACTGTCAGTGATGTAACATTTTAGTCCACTTAGAACTAACAAATAACGTGAAACTATTTACTACTAAAACAAACAAAAAAAAAAAAATGACAAATGTAAATGTTGTGTGTCAAGCAAAAAGGAATTCTTAGACTCCTTTTGAACCAAGACTACATGCATTCCCTCCTTTGGGGCAAAGTCAGTCGTGCCAGTAAAAACTAATCAGTGAAAGCAAAAATTTATGTTGGTGTACTGTATAGAACTTGGGGGGTTTCCATGCAGAACACTAACATCGATTTCTGTTTTCAGATTTTTTTAACATTCATTAGATGGATTTTGCTAAAAGGCAGGGACTGTTCCTAATTTATTCTACCTTGAACCAGTTTTCAACATGGTCCAAGGATATGTTAGTGCCTCGCACAATGTTTACCAATCAGGTTATAGTATGGGTATAATGTATCATACAAGTTTCGCTTTGAACTACCTGACCAGCATTGCTCGAATTTGTGTACCCATAACATCAATTGCAATTAGAAACAAAGCTCTCACTCATTTACAGTACTCAAAATCTTGACAAGCCATGAAAATATGTCCCCTCTCTTTGAGTCATTACTTAGAATTAAAAACGTTAAATTTACTTCAGGCCACTCCTGCTTCCAGTTAAACATTTGATCTTTGGATTTAATAATAAAAAAAAAAAAAAAACCCAAGATGCCATTGAAGCGAAGTTACAAACTCAAGGATGTCTTAGTTATTTTCAAGCCTGTATATCTATATATACATATATTTCAAATGCATTTAGCCAAATGAAAAAAACACTGTCCAGAAGGAGAATTCACCAAGTATCTTCAATGACTAAAACAGTCTGTGTACAGCCCTACAAAATACTTGTGTGATAATAATATGCGAAGATAATCCAAGAGGTCTGTTCTACATGATCTAATTATCAAAGCTAAAACCAAGCACCACACATGCAAGTGCAGGTGTATCATCTTTCATTTCCATGTATCCATTGAAAACTATATCATTTTTAAGTTACCCAATACTTCATTGGTTTGCCACGTGTTCATAGGCGAGAATGACTTCTAGCCATTCAATCACCACATACAAGCACACAACGTGCGCTGGATGACAAAGTGATTTGCCTCCCTTAAAAAAACTCCAGTGCACTTTGATGTATTTAAAATCATAGTGGGCTTGTTGATACTGGCAAAAATGACAGCTTATCTGGAGTACACCATTGCATGTTGAGAACCTCTACTGGTGACATATTCACTACAACTTGTCCCAGTGTAACCATGTATGATGGCTGCCTGGTTACCCACTACATATCTGCTGCCAACATAGTGACTGGAACTTCCTTCAATAGTGGATGCATTTGGAACAGCACTGACTATGGGCAGACCACTTGGAATTCCTCCCAAGGCATAGGGTGTGGCGCCTAAAATGCCTCCTGCCAAATGAAAAAAAATTCTGTCACGAGTGGAATTTATCTTTAGTTTACTCAAGTTAAGTTTGAAGAAAGTAATGTAGGAAAATTACCTGTGATGGACTGCCATACCATTCAGCGAAGCCTTAGCTGGGTCATATACTTTTTTATATGGGGGAAGACTCTTCACTTTAACTATTAGGGGATGGGAGGGAGGTAAATGTAGGGGGGGGGGAGGGAGTCCATGCATAGTTCAACCATCCCTTTCTGCCAAGTCCTGACTGTGTCAATGTGTTGTGTACCAAATCAGAACACTTAATAACTCAAACAGTGCTGCTCTCCAACCAAGAGAATAAATATTTACAATGGAACTTTCAGGAATATCATTCTTCACATGTTTTAGGTCATTTTCTATCTTGAACTGTTTATGGGTAAGAGATAGTAAGAATCCACTGAATGTCATTATCTTTCATTTTCATTACCTCCACTATAAGCTCCTACTGCATTGACCACAAGTCCATTGCCCATAATGCCTGCTCCACAACCAGCATCCAGGCCATTCTCAGTCCCAGCATTTGCACCAGTTCCTGTAGAGCTAGCCATGTTCCAGTAAAGCTCTGTTGGGGAAATAGAGTTGCACCCTGCAGGAATAGGGGTCTGGGTACCAGTGTAGCGGAAGTAAGGGTTTTTCAGGTCTAGTGTGTTTGTTGATCTGACCTTTGTTCCGTCAAGTGAAAGTTCAATTTCTACATCATAGCTCTGTCTATAAAAGAAACTGAACATCAGCACTGCAGTGGCCCATAAGGAAAAACAGAATAAATCATTCAAATTGATTTCAAACTGCTGAAAAATTAATATAACCTGCACTGAGAGTTTTTGTAAGACTAGACCATCCAGTTGGATAATAAATAACATATCAGATGTTTAAGTGTATAGTATTGCTTGGTATTTTTACTTGTAGTTTGTATTTTGACTTGCCCTATGGGCACACCAAAATACAGCACAACTCAAAAATACTCAGCAGAACTGAACACCAAAACATCTAATAAGGTCTATGATGTATTTCACTTATTTCATATGAAACTCTCTAAAGCATCGAGCCGGTTCGTTGCTACCATACCTCCTGTTAGAAGTTAGAAGTACTTTCCCAGACAATGCCTGTCCAACTTTTGCAAATATTGGTGTATGAAGAAGACATCGAACCTGCAAAGTTCAATAGTCAAGTAAACATTCTATCATAATGTCAAACACACAATACATCCTTAAACCTACTTAAAAGAAAGTACATTTCCAAAGAAAAAAATTCAAATTATGGAAAATCGATGTTGACAATGTAAGACTAAGAAATGAATTCTCTCTCCTGTTTCCAGTCACAAAGTCTTAAATTGATTCATCTTATTCTTTACTAATGTTATGGTCACCTCTGTAGAGTTGCAAAAATGGAAGATGATAAAAGGGACCCAGTCTCTGGGTTGTAAGCCATGAGGGCTCGACACTAACGGTAGCCAACTAACCATGGGCTACTGTAGTAGAATTTCAATTTTGGCTATAGTGATTTTCTACTTCCACTAGCCAGTTTGGCTAGTAATTAAGCAAACTGAAATTATTATAAAATCTAAGTTGTCACCGGCAAATTGGCTTAAGTAGGTTGAAAAGTTAGTGTTGAACCCTGTAAGCAGTTGTTTTTGTACTCTTTCAAAATTTCTAGTTTGTCTTTTAATTTTGAAGATACACAGTGTTGATTAGAATACTTTAAACAATAAAAATGGTTCTTAGGAATCACATGAAGCACCTGTAATTCCATAAAAGCATTTGTGTTTGTTTCATACATTTCTTGGCACTTTTGGGTGTTGGGTGTCTACAATAGCAGGTTCTCCACAAGACAAGAGCAAGAGTTGATTTTTAGTCTTAATTCATTAACATGTGATTGTTTTCTCTGAAAGAGTGCTGTGTACTTCTGATACCGGTAACTAAGGATTTATGAAGTGTAACTGCATATGGATCTACCTGGTACCAATGGGTGAGAGGCTCTTGTGGTGCTGTGGAGAGCCACACTGGAGTGCTATGATAGAAGTAATCAACAAAAAGAATTACTGTGTTCTAATCTTAACACAAGGAATTCAAATCAATAGTGGTCTACCTGAGCTGTAGACAGTTAATTAACTAGCCTGAATCTCATCTTTCAGCCACATTGCCAAATTGGCAACCTTTGCTCAGCAGTGAGGTAATATACCAACATTCTTGAAATGTCATTTAATATACATGTAAAGTCAAAACAAGATAAAAATCAACATAAAACTATTGTTTATGTTTCATCCTTGTCTCTTTGTCCTTCACTGTAGGGCTGCAAGATTTGTTGAGTTTTGAGATGTTGAGTATTAGCCTTCAGAAATATTTACTGGTTACTAAATGTCAATTGATATTTTTATTTTTGGTGACCATTCTCTGATATTTGGTTCCCGATCATCCAAAAGATACCTTACTCAAGCTTTGCTGTAAATGAAATAAATTTGGTGGGGAAGAATGGCTCAAAAGACCCTCCACTGACATGAACAAGATACATTCAGTTAACACCCAGCCTGGTGTCTTTTGAGGAGATTTAAGTGCAAGCCTATCAGAAGTCATCTTTTATTTACTAAAATGCAGTGTCTCTGTCATTGTGGACATTAAGTGAGTTATTCAACACTTACTTGCTTCCTTGGAATAAAACATCAAACCAGAAGGCAAGGCCATGGACTGTTCCTGAAGTGTGCAAGATAAAATGCAGAGGAATTTCTATTCTGCAAAGTGAGAAATATCAATAACACATTCAGAAGGGATGAGAAAAAAGTTCCTCCTTACAATTAATTGAATGGATACATCCTAGACCAGAAAGTCAATGAGAAGAAAGAAAAATATGAATAAAGGGTCAATGTTTGATTTCAAACTACTTCTTAGAACTAACATTATTATAATTGCACCTCACAAATCTGCAGCAACACTCAAGCAATTCTATGAAGTGCAGGAGCAAAATGTAATTGTCATCATTCAAACCCAAATTCAACCACTATGAAATACATTGACATGTTGGTCTTTCAATTGGAAATTTGCCTGTAACAGACTTGTCTATAACGAGGTGTCAATTGTTACAGGAAGACTGCAACATTCTAGCTTGGTAATTTAAGCAACTTTCAAAGAGTTGCCAAAACTTGTACGTCAAGTCTTATCACCTGAGAATAATTGTAGATACTAATATACATGTTATATTGTATCAATTTTAGCTACAGTACCAGATATGCTAGATTGTGTTATCTTGGCCTATACCTGTGCAAATCTTCTTCTGCGGCACTGAGAAAATTTACAGTGTGCGTTACCGGTTTGGCCATCAAAATGCGCACGTCAAATGTATCCTGCCATACAGAGAATAGAAAAGTATAATTACTGTGGATCCTCTGACAAAAAGCAAATTATTCTGGGTACAAATGCACTGTAAAAGTTAAAAGAGTCTTTCTCGATTATTACAGAACTCAGTGCCTCAGATCAGGAATTTAAAAGCAGAATTCTCAATATGATGTTCTGCATACAAAAATTCAAGGAAACCATTCTCACAACAAGAAAATGTATGCCTGTAGCTTGTTTAACAGAACTTAGGGTTGTTGCTAAGTGCTGGCTGCAAGCAAAATTTGCCAGATGACAATGTAGCAACCTGTTCAGCATCAACCCCATCAAGTGACATGTGGCAGATGATCGTTAAGGTGCTCTGATTCAGTCTTGCATGGTACTGTGGGCTCTGAGAAAACTATCTCCTCACAAGCGATCCTGAGCCATGCATTGAAGGAACTATATGTCATGGTATTTTAGGCACTCTGTTTACCAAAACACCTTAGGGCTGTATAATTCAAACAGACAGCCTAACAGATGGACATAACAGACATGACCACTTCAAAAAATTTATAGGGCTGGAAAACATCTCAAAACATTTAGAGAAAAGGAAATTGCCGGGCCACTTCTTCTCAAGTTTAGCCAAACAAGCTCAACAATATTATGCAATCAAGTCTACTCAATATACAAGTCTCTTTCTGGCTTCCTTGTGGTACACTGAAGTTCATCTTCAGTCTTAAGCCATAATGATATAGAAGAAACTCTAATCACTTGGTTCACTTGGTGCCGTAACTGGTGTAAAAACAAAATCAAGAAGCCACTCAACCCATCAAATTCTTAACCGAAACTAATTGCTAATTAATCACTTAATCCACTTGCTTGATCACGTCAAAATAAAAACAGTCCACATTACTTGGAAACGGAAGTTTCAATTACTCATGAGCCAACATAATTTACCATGAATTGAACTTCTACTAATGAAAAGGTTCAAAAATAACAATTAATCAACAGCAGAAAAGCTTACCACAATTGGTTGCCTGAAGTATTCCTCTAATGCAGATTCTCTCAAATTGGACAAATCAACTCCATAGAACGAATTCTGATACCTACATACCCAAACAATAATGTTCATTATTATAAGCAATATTACAAGAGAATAATGCAGTTAATAATAACAAATAAATTACAAATTCAAATGAGTAGGTAGAAATGCTGTAAAACAACATTAGAGTCACACTTGGCTGCACAAATTTTACAAAGTTTTATCTCTGTTATAATGCTCACAATACAAGTAAAACTCTTGAAGGACATTGTACTAGACCGGTCAGATTAACTAACAAGAAAAATAAATTAAGAAAACTAGTCAAGATCATTTTAAAATCACTCTGTAAAACATTTTAGTACACAAATAGTGCTCACCAAAAGTTTGCTTTAGAGAAATGTTCCATATAGAGAGCATCATCATAAAATGGAGCCACGTGTAGATCACCAGTTGTTGGAAACATTTTACCTTCACAAAAAAATCACAAGAGAAAACATGTATAAATAGATGTATTATCATTATTATTATTATTATTATTATTATTGTTATTATTATTATAATTATAATATTATTATTATTAATCTAAAGCCTGCTGCCAGTAACTATACCATTGAGCCTGTTCACACACCTTTCATCTATTTATTATGCTAGATCTTCTGGCATGAATGCAAGTGAAAAAAAAAATCTGCGGGAGAGTCAAAAATTGTAAGCAGAAAAGATCAGGATGGGGGAAAAGAAATTCATTTAGACTTTTGCTGTTGTGGGTTTCTCTTGCACATGAAATTTCCTGTTTCTCCAGAAATGAAGATTGTGTCTTGCATGCACTCTGGCTTATTTCCTCTGTGCTTAATTGCTAAGCAAAATAAAAAAAAAAATCACAGAGTGGCTGTGCACAGATTACTTACCTTCTGGTTTAAGCCATTTTTTAGCATGAAGATAACTCTCCAACATTCTTTCATTGTAGAGCATATAACCCATTGGCTCTGAAATGATTACATCTACCATTTCTGGAATCTCTACCTTTAAAATGGAAAAATGACAATTTCAATTCAAAGCCTGCAAATGGAGCTCTAGAAGGGAAGTATTTGATGGACTCTTTTAACAAATTAAATGATAACAAAAGAATACTGTTTTCTCTTAGGTCTAATTTTGATTTCCAATTCATTGTTGACAGTAATCCTGGATTGTATTGGTTTTTCTTAACTTTTCTCTTTGAATTACCTTAACCCTTACACTTTTACATCAGTTTGCGTTTTCTCCATACTGTTCTCTTAACATTTCCTATGGAGCTGGCAAGGAGAGTTTGTTGAACAATCAAGAGCTTCTTTAGTTGGTGATCATTTCCTTTCTTCTCTTGACCTTAAATGTGTGATTCAGGGGTGATATTGACAGGACAAAGTTAGGTGCAACTTTACAACTTTATCACACATGTTTTTGTGTCAATTAAACTACTTGTCTTTGCATGGAGTTCTCTTTGGCTTTATATGATATTTTTCTTTCACCTCAATGATTTTTGGATTTACTTTCAAGTGATTTTGGTTTTGAGACACTTTTAACAAGCAGAATTCAATTGGACATCAACTTTACCACTGCAACAAGGAATCAGGCGAGGATGAGGTAAAGGGAGAGAGAGAGTTGTTTTTTATATCCTAGTTAAGCTTAGCTGGTATATACTTACCTCTTCAACTTTTCCAGGAATCACAATCACTTTGTCTGAAAGGTTATTGTGTTTGACCAAAGCCTAAAAACAAGATTCGTAATAACTAATTTACTGTCATGAGAGTTCACATACATGGAAGGAAACTAACCCATTCAGTTGGCAATTCACCCCCTTTTTACATCCCTAACGACAACCTCCACCAAAGTTAAGGCTGACAAAACACTACCCACCAACACTGACGACATTGATTTTTTTTTTTTGCAGTAGTATGTACTCCTAAACTGTATGCTGCATGTCAATAGTGATTTAACCCTGAGCCTTAATAGCTCCCAGAAGTGATTAACATGCAACTTCTCCTTACATTATCCATTCACTATCCAACAAACAGGTAACGAGAACACTCAAAAGTATCAGGTAGACATTGTAATCTTGATTTAACACCAAATACCCCCAACTGATTTACCAGGAAATGTGTAACAGCAAGAGAGGAGAATTAACGATCAGATTTTGGGAGTTCAAGGATTAAGTTACCAGTATAGTAGTTAACTAATAAAATTCTTTTCTAATGAAGTGAATATTCCATAGAATACCAAAAAAAAACTAACAAATGATCAATAGGCCTCTAACTGTACCGCAACAAATGTATATCAGGGCTCGACACTAACGGTAGCCCACTAGAGCCAGACTAGTAGAAATTCAGTTTTGGCTAGTGGTTTTTGGTTTCCACTAGCAAGTTTGGCTAGTAAAGGAACTGACATTGTCGAAGCATCTAAGATGGCACCAGCCACTTGGCTAGTACATTGAAAAGTTATAGTGTCAAGCCCTGATATATAGTAACATATCTGATACCCAGACAGTGTTCACACCTCCGCATGTGAGGCCATTGAGCTGGCTTCTATGGCATAAACTTTTTTGGCTCCTGCCTGCACAGCAAAGAATGAAAGGATCCCTGTTGACAAAGAAAGAAAGTGGACTAAGCTGGGGTGGCTTTAAGAATCGGTCTTGAAAATGGACGAGACCTGCTCTTCTTAAAAATAAAAATTCCATTACCACATATGTAGTAATATACTCATGCATTATAAACTGCATGGTTTATGTGTAACAGGTAATAATTCATTAGTTTAGATAGAGTAGCAAAAATTGCATGTAAATTTTGTTAGTTGTAATTGTAAAGCGCAAAGAGTTCAATTTTAATGCGCTATATAAGAACTTATTATTAAATTATTAAATTAAATTAAATTTATCATACCTGATCCAGCCCCCACATCAATTACTACCTACGTACAAAAGGAGAG
The DNA here is from genome assembly GCF_964205215.1 of Stylophora pistillata. NCBI lineage: Eukaryota > Metazoa > Cnidaria > Anthozoa > Scleractinia > Pocilloporidae > Stylophora > Stylophora pistillata. The sequence continues at coordinate 17,823,613 of NC_142529.1, forward strand.
GCAGGAGAGATTACAAAAAAGAATTTCACTGAAATAGGAAAAATTCAAAGAAACGAAAGAGTTTTTGATACACTGGATATTAGCTGAAATATTAAGGTGGCTAGGACTAGTTTCCTCGTGCGGGGAACATGTCACTCTTGCGTCACGTGTGAGAGAAACGCGTGAAAGAAGCACGAGATTAAGAGACAAAAATTCAAAACAAAGATGGCGGCATGAGGCTTTTTCCTACTTTTGTAAGTTTACCTAAGAGCGTGTATTTGATGTGTTGAATGGCCACTGCGTATGCAGGAGACAGAAAGATTAAGAAGACGATTCTCGGAGACATAAAGGTTGCTTCACATCTAAACGAAATATCCAACCGATATGAAATCTTGCAAAGGCGAGAAAAAGAGAACTCAAGTGAAGAATAATCTGCCTGAAGTGAAGAAGATTGTGAAATTTCAAGGAAAATAATATAATATAGCTAGTAGCTGTGACAAGGTCCTTTAAGATGAGCCCGGGAGGCTGTCTTTCGTGGCTATTGAATGATTTTCTAAGCAGCAAATGTCTGTAAACATCAGATAGTAGGTGCTTGCGCAAACAAACGCGCTAGTCAGCGGTAGCTATAAAAACTGATCATGAGCAAATGTCGATCTTATAGAATCCAGATTTTTAAATGCGTGAGAATGCACATAGAAATTGCTAGGCTCAAGAAAGCTATTGCATGAAAACAAGTCTGGTGACCCCTTCTTTTTATTGTTGTAATATGATAATGATGTGGAAAGCTAGCTACTTGGGAGTACAAGTTCCAAAGGAATCGTCAGAAAAAAAAAAAACTAGAAAATTATACGGAAGGACATTAGGAAATTATCATGCATCGCAAATAATTTAATTAAATTTAATTAATTGAAATTGAAATTAGATTAAAAATTAAATTAAATTATTTGCGATGCATGAAAACTGCCTTTTTTCTGGATTTTCTGAAATTCTGCTCCGTATAATTTTTTAAAAATCTTTGTGCATTTTCCTTCCAAGTGCCTAAAGCAATCACAGGGTCACCAAGTTAGTTTTCAAGTTATTTGAGCCATAAGCTAAAAAATGCATCTAAATAATCCTTTGAAAGCATTGCCATGGAAACTGCTAGTGATGAAATGACACTATTTTTGGATAGCCAATGATTATATATTTCAACCCTGGAAAAGTCTTCAACTGGCCTTGGTCAGTCTTTTTGTTGTATTCTTTCAAAGTTACAAACCATTCAAAAAGATTAAAACTGGTACCAGCCACCTTAAATACCAAACATCTTTGCGAGACATGATGCCCTGATGGTTAGTGGGCTGGACTCCGGGTTGAGAGGCTTGGGCTTGAGACCTGGCTGCAACACGGTGTGGTGTTCTTGGGCTTTCCTTCATTCCTGCAGTGCCTCCCCCCCCCCCCCCCCATGAGTGATGGGTACAGCCGAATTGGCAGGTAAGCCTGATGGGATGCTTAAGGAGAGGGGGGGTGGTGAGGCTAGAGGCCATAGTGTGATGTTCTTGGCCTTTCCTTTATTCCTGCAGTGCTTCTCTCTCCCTCCACAAGGGGGAATGGGTAGAGATCAATTGTCAGGTAAACCTGATGAAATGTTTGGGGAGGGGGTGGGGGTGTAGCCTTGCATGAACTAATATCCAATTCAGGGAGAAGTAGTAAATACACCTACAGCAGTCACTTCATGTTATGGAAACGGTGATAAACTCCATCAGCATAGACCACTAAGTTAACATACAAACTTCCCTTACTACTGAACAACTGTATATCCCAGTCACTAGACATAATTCAGGGTTAGACTAAGCATGTTTAACCAAGTTACCTTATCCTGAAAATCTGTGTGATTCTGCAACATTGCTCTTTGATATGTTGAGGTTCTCACATAATCCTGTTTAGTTGAAAGGAGTGTAAAATGTTAAGAACTGATATTTTCATCAAATCAAAATCCCCCAGACACATAATAGTTCAATTCTAAGTCATTTTTGTAAATTTGATTCCAAGAACTTGCAATGCTGCATCTTCACTGAGACAAGACTGAAGTTAAAGGCAGGGGTTTCATTAGGGGCCGGGCACCGGCCAAATTGACCGGTTGTAACGACGGTTTTGCCCACGTGTTTTAACAATCTGGAGGAAGGTTTATCTCATAAAGAAGTTTAGTTCAAAAAGTTTTGCCCGCCTGTGAAAACCAGTTGCCCTCCTGCTGAAAAAATTAATGAAACCCCTGTAAAGGCTCCCCTCACTTAGTTGATGTTATGAAAGACTGGGTTGATTAGAAACAGCAAGGGGAGTTCTAGAATAAAAGGTCAATTTATCTGTAACTATAGGAGCACAATTTCGGAACTCAGTATACAACTGAAGCTCCATATGCAGACCTACGAGACAGCATCCAATACCTCAGATACAATCAAGGTAATGCAATTTGCTTCAAACAAATTTGAGAACGATATCATCTCAATTATGTTTTTATTCTCTGATAAGGGTGAGTTCAAGACCCTTGAAACAATCAAAAGATAATTTACTCAATTTAATGCATATCACCAGGGGTTTCATTAACTTTTTCAGCAGGAGCGCAACTGGTTTTTAGAGGTGGGCAAAACTTTTTTAATTGAACTTCATATGACAAACTTTCCCCCAGATCATCAAACCAGGTGGGTAAAACCGTCCTCACAACTGGTCAATTTGCCCAGTGCCTGGCCCTTAACAAAATCCTTGATATTACTATTAAAATAATGAATCAATATTAAACTGTATTGCTGTTCACTTTTTTGACTACTATTTTGCTCTAAAAGCATTTACCCACATTCAACTGTGCAAATCATATCTAATTCCTTTAAATGTTAAAAAAAGTAATTTAATATTTAATATATCTCAGTTTGATATTTGATTGTTCAGTGCTTGTTTGGATCATTGTTTTGGCTGAGAAACAAAAAACAGCACCTGCCATTATTTTAAAAGCAATATATGTCATTGAATGTTTTTGTGTACTTCTAATCTTGAAAGTTAATGGTCAATATTTTTGGCTCTGCATCACTCACACCATAACATCCAAGTTCAGGAATTAAAGGTCACATTTGTTTTAAAAAAAGAAAAAAATTGAAAAGCATCAGCTTGAACTTACCTGCATCATGTTTTGTTGCTGCGATAAATATCCATAAAACTGCCAAAAAAATAACAGTTTAGGAGCAGATTAAAATAACAATTATGGCTATACTAACAATGTCTATTAATGAGAAAAATAAAATACTAAATTTATAAAAGATTTAATTTAAATCAGATCATTTTTATCTCTGCTGTGAATAGTGCTACAATGAAGAATGCTGCTCAAGAAAGTCTCTTTGTTTCACTGCAAACATGAGACAAAAAAAAAAATTGGAGAAACTTAATATGAGAATGGACCTTTGGACTTTACACTCCAATGCTCTTTCACTACTCTACAGAGACTTCAATAGTGAGCTAGGCCATCACAAAGTTTAAGTTTACCAAAAGTGCTGCATATTTCTCAAATCAAACAGTGCCTTGAGAATTAAAGAGAGATGACGAGGTCACCAGCATGAAAGCCTCATGGTTCCTCCAGTCTCTTCTATAGGCCCAGAAAATCATTACATGAAGCTTTTAAAAATTACCTGTTAATTGTAAGACTAGTATTACTTTCTTGCTATTTTATTGTGACTGGTCATGATTCCTCTTTAGTAAATAATAACATATTTCTTTGTTTGTTTGTTGTTGAAAGCTTTTTATACCCTTCATCACAAAAACCAAAGGTGATCTCCATTTTGTCACATGCATGAAACAAAAAAGAATGCAGTTGTGGATGAAGTTCTTTGCTTTAACAACAACAAGCAGCACAAGAAGAAACTTGCTACCCACATGTAGACATAGCTTGTAGAGATTAATGCCGTGATCATCTACAGATTTATGCTGCAATCTTCTCAACATTTCTGCCATTATCAACTACAGTCCCATGATCAACTAAGGATTTATGCTGTTTATAGCATAAGGTTAATTTGGCACAGATAATTTATAAACATACCACAGCCCTGGGGATCATATCTGTAGCATTTCTATCTATTTTGTAAGTGCTGTGATCATCTTTCTCACCTGAAAATACTGACTGGCTGATGCCTTTTCTGTCCTTTCATCAAAAAGTGAACGCTTCTTCATTCTACCAGAAGCAGCATTTAACAGTTCTTTAAAGTCATTGACATCTAGAAAAAAGCATTGAAAATGTGGATGAAAACAGAGAATATGAAACAAGCTATCACAAATTGGATTTAGGGGATAAATAAACTTGCATGAATCAGTCCTACAGAGGGCCCTTTGAGGTACGTAACACCATGAATTTGGCCATCAATTGTTATTTTAAAACCCTTTGTTTCCAAGATCTTATCATAATACTCTTTTAAAGTCACAATAAAATCCTCAAAAAATGGTTCAGAAAATTTGGTTTGACAAACTCTAACACCAACTTTTCTTAAAGTAATATGTTTAATACCAGTACTTCTATGATTAAGACACTTGGGAATAAAAGGATGAAGGAATAAGACAGGAAAATCCCAACAAGCATCATGCAAATGTAACTGCTAACTCTATTGTTTTAATCTGCATCATTCCAAAGATTAAAAAGAGGGCATAAATAGATATGAGCTTATGTTTACTAATCAAAGGCCTCAACCCTCTTTACAATATCCCACTCACCCCCCCCCCCCCCCAATCAAATGTTAAGGTCATGAGAATGAAGGAAATGATCACCAGCAAAGCTCTTGATTGTTTAACATATTCTCCTTGTCAGAACCATGGGAAATGTATAGAGAATGGTATGGAGAATATATGCATACAGAATGTTAGAGTGTAAAGAGTTTATCATAATGAGAGCCTAAGAGGGTGAGAGGAGCAATTCTGTGGTAAGCTTTATTAAGATGTTTCGTTGATAAAATAACCCTAAACAAATTAACCTTCTAAACAAGCAGTTCTTTCTCAAATGTAGCACAGCCCTCTGCCATCCACAAGAAACAGGCACAACTAAATTAAAATCTCAAAGTAGAACTATCCATCAAGTTGGATTTGTGCCATAAAGTTACAGTGACAACAAGCTGAGAGGAAACTGTGATATCCACTTGGCAGACATTACAATTACAGTTTAAAAAAAAATTAATAAAAAATAAATGTGTCTAAAAAGCACTCTTTAAACAACAAAAGGTTAGTCCTTGATAAGGTTGTGGACCATTTCATGATTATATTTCATGTAAAAAGTAAAACTTGCAAAACACAGCTGCACAAGATTTAAACAAAATCCTCTCCTAAAATTTCTGTCTCAAATAGTTCCAAGATCAATGAAAGTTGATTTTACACAACTGCTTTCAGACTGGTTACAGTCTGTCTTTTTCTCTGGATATGCGGATGTACTGGGTAAGGCTTGATAACCAAGACATGAAAAAAATAGTATGAAATGAAAGGGCAAGTAATTTGTGGCACAGCACTTAACTTGTCGCACATTTGTGAAAAAAATGTTTTAATAGACATGTTTTAATGAATATGGCACCATCTTTCTGAAACCACACAGCTGATGGACACCAGACTAATTCCAAACTACTCTGTAATTGAGCAATACAATACATATGTTTCCACATTGCAGTTGGTAAACATGGAACCGTGAAATAGTTCCTTCTGTAATGCTAGATGGAGAAACAAAGTTATATTTCTCCTGGTTCTTTCCTCAGGCAATTTTGACGAGAAATAAAAGAAACTGTTACCTTAAAAATTTTCCCGAAAATTATTTGCGCTATTTGAGAGAGGATTAATTACATGCAAGCAGGAAAGAGGAAATTTCCCTATCCCACCTATATGAAAACCTTTCGTAATTTAATCAATGAAGTTTGGATAATTGCATAGCCTGAAGCTACTCTATTCTTCCAAAGCACGTATCTACCAATAAAGATTTTAAAAATACTAGTATCGTTGTCAAATATACTCCATAAACCTAGTGGTATGTATTATGCATGAGCTCGCTATAGTGGCATGTATTTATAACTATTCATTGTTCCCTATGAAAAAATCTTGAGATTCTTTCACTTTTTTCCGGTTCGACTGAAAAACAAAAGAAACAAGGGCTTACCTTCTCTGTGCGAAAAACTGAGAAGAACACTAAAATTCTGCTCGGGAAGATCTATAAGGTATCTCAGCCGACCCATTTGGCAGTGGTCTGTGTTTTTCGTCACTCTGAAACTTGGCATGTATTCATTGCCTGGGAAGAAAAACGTGTTGACAAAGCTCGTTCTACAAAGCTCAAGTCTTAGTTGTTTATTAGTTTCAAAACACACAAAAAAGTGTTGATCAACTTACCACTCCTGACACGAATATCAAGTGAACCGCTACAAGGATCTCCGAAAACATCGACCATACAATCTCCTCCGTCTTGCGTCGAAAGCGAATAGTCTCCTTTGATAATTTGAATTCGACAGTTCCGAAAGGACTGCGACTTCACCACTGTTTTGGCGCTCATCGGGTAATCCATAGGAACTTGTCGGCGTAGATAGTAGTTCAGGGTTGGTTACCAAACTAGATTACACGTGCAGTTGTAAATGAAGTTATATTTCTTCGTCCCAAAATTTTGCGGTTTGTTTAAAGAAAGAAAGAGCGTGGGCTCAGAATTTAAACCAGGATCCAGGCTCTTTAGTTTTCTCATGCGGTCTACGTGTCTATGAAGAGAGGAACAAACGTGATGATACCCAACAAAGCGTTCGTAACCCCTAAATTCGCTCTGTCATTTTCACACAAGAAGAAAATTTGTATGAAACAAAACAAAACAAAAACAAAAAAAACTATGAAGATTTTTTAAAGCGGATATGGCAATATTTATTTAGCTAGGTGGTCTAAAATTTCTACCAATACAAAAAATCACTATGGCTAATACTAAATATCGTTTGAAAACAAATGGGCAACTTTCGAGAGAGAAAAAATGATATCTTACTGGCCCACCTACTCTGACGCATTTTCTTACAAGTGGTCTGTTAGCATATTTTTCTGGTCACAGGCCTTGGATGTTCTACAGAACCTACGGAAACAAAAATTTGCGGGTTCAAATAATTTATCTAAGACAACCAGTCTGATTAGTCCGATCGATTTCAGAGCAAGGGCAATCCAGGATTGCAAAGGTTTCTCTTTGTTCCGGTCCATAATTGATCCCGACAGTTCATCTTCTTCACCAATCAGTTTCAAGACAACGGCCAAACACGACTTTCTCATTTACCTTCCCACGCACCGCGCTCGCGCACTTTCTATGATTTCACTTGAGCCCTCATCGGCTCTCACAAAACGTCCACGGCTTTGATTGGCTGCGGTAATTACTCCGGTTTTGGCAGGTCCAACGACTATCAACCGAAAAGCACAATAAGCCCCAGATATCTTTCCTTATTCTCTTTAATCATGCAACCAAACAGATGTTACTATGTTGCTTTGGAACTAAATGCGACGTGACGTAAATTTGCCTCGAGACGACTCCGAAATTGTAAGCGAAACCGGTTCATCTCTTTACGTCAATCCGTGAATGGCCTTTTCTTGTGCGCACCTTTTTAACTGAGCCGAGCCCTTCTTGGCTTTACACCGACCTAGAATTATATGTTTCTCTCCAAATCACATCAATTTGTGCCTTGGGTTGCATCGCGAACGGCAGAAATGAGAGCCAGCGAAATCAATTTTCTTGAACCGCCGAAGTATTTGAATATTATATTAACGAATAAGCCATCTCACGTTATAAATTTATTGGCCAAAGCACGCCGTTTATTCCACTGTTAAACCCATAAAAAATTACGTTTGTAAAAGGCAAATAGATTTTGCAAATCACACGCGCCCGGCTCGTGATTTACAAACTTTTTCTTGTGTCTTCCCGTGCAGCACGCCGTGTGGGTTGTCACGCCAGTAAACCGATATTGAGTGGTCTAAGTGCGGTAAAAGAAAATAATAAAACAAGGATATGGCTAATGACAGGAGGTTTGAAATAGGCTAAATTTTTTTTCACGACTTAACCCCAGACCAAGCAAAACCAAACCCTACGCATGTAAAAGAACAACGAAACTATCGACTTTAAATTCGCTGAATACTCATATAGGAGGAATTAAAACCTTTGTAATCAAATGAACATATTATGAAAGGCGTTGTTTTTTCTTTAAACAGTCAAGTTTAAATTTCTTGTTATCAGCAGCACCAGGTATGTAAATAGATCCTAAACTTATTAACTCTACAAATTCTGCACTCTAAGCCTGTCCCGATTATGTCTTAACTTGCTGAAAAGCTGCTCACTGAAATGCCAAAAAGTTGCTAAAAAAATTGACAAAAATCCAAAACGTTGCGACCTAAATTTTAAAAGTTGCTGCCTAGAGTTCTTTACATTTTTATAAAAACGTAAATTAAAAGCTTTATTCACAATAATTGCTAGCATCGGTAACAGCTTCAGTTGAAAATTAGCTTTTAAGACTTGCTCGTAAATAGGGGCGAAATTTAAGTCTAACGGAACTAACCACATGGCTCATCTGTGTTCAATTGGTAGATGATCATTCAAGACGAAATTCGCTTAAACTAATGTTTTTAATGAACCCATAACCTTCTAAAAAAATGCTCAGAAAGGCAAAATTGTTCAAGGTTGCTGGAACTGCAAAATGTTGCTCCAAACGCCAAAGTTGCTCAAAAGTTGATAAAAGGCTGATAGTTTCGAAAGAAACTGTTTGGGGCTGCGTCGGTGGGGGTAACGAAATAATTTGGATATATCAACAAAGTTGAAATGGTAAATTGGCCACCGTAACGATTACAAAAGCTGACGTTTCGAGCGTTAGCCCTTCGTCGGAGCGAATGACGAAGGGCTAACGCTCGAAACTTCAGCTTTTGTAATCGTTACGGTGGCCAATTTACCATTTCAACTTTGTTGATATATCCAAATTATTGCTCAAAAGTTGCCGAGCACAAACGGGGAAAGCCTGATGTACGCTATGCAAAGGTTACCGTGACTTATAAGCTCAAAGCGTTTTCGTTTGAACGCAAAGGGAATAGATCAGTTTGAATAAACTTCAGTTCCTCCTTGAATGTTTCTCAACTCTTTTTTTTCGCAAAAAAGGTTGGCCGCTAAAACAATACCCTATGCCGATTGGTTACCAGCTCTCCATCATTTCCGCTGTGATCTCTCGAGATGTAAGCATGTCGAATCGCCCTTCAATGCTTTGCGAACTTCTTTTTGGTTCGAAAACGTACCGACAGATTACCAACTGTCGGCCGCCTACAGCCAATAGGTCATAATTAACACCGCCCCAACTCGAGAGAAAATGGCGTCAATTTGCATTTTTGCCAATTATGTACAGGTTATTGTGCGTGGTTGCCATCATGCATAGCTCTGCGGATCCCTTTGATCTGAGCTGACTAGACGACAACCGCTAGATATGTCGAACGCTTTTAAGCGTCTTCTAACAAAATGTCTTCAGCTTCATATTTCAATTCGTCTAGGAGTTCAACAATGAGATCCACAAGCTTCTGTAGACTGAAAGAAAACATTACTCATCAATAATTTTGGAAACAAAGGAGCTACGTTGTGATATTTTGACCGAAAGAGTTTTAATAATTGAGAAAAACAAACGAGAAAAAAATAGGAAATATAGAAAAATAAATAAGAAACAACAATAGAGCAAGAAACATGAATGCCATAGCTGAAAAAATTGATACCAGTTATACAAAAGTACTTAGAAGACTGAAAAAACTATTAGCTAAAACTTTATCATGTCATGATCCCTTCATAAACATCAGTATGGATATTCTCCATATTGTCCTCCATATATTTTGTAAGGTGCTGAGAAGGACTTAGGAAATTAATAATTACTATTATAATTATTAAAAACTGGATCATTGGATAATGCAATTCAAGACTTTTTATTGGTGCAGTAAATGGTTTGAACCCGGGGGTAACATGCGAACGTGTAGTCTGATCGTCCGGGTGAGTGTAGTCCTGAGAAGGACTGTTGTCGGTGGCAGTGACTGACGTTTCGACAACCTGTGCGGAAGTCATCATCAGAGTCAAGTGAATGATTGTTGTCAGTAGAATGTTCTTATTCCAGTTAGTGTGAAATGATCGGTTGGTTTTGCCGTGATGTTATTGGCTGTAAGACTCAAGTGACGTAAGTCGGTCGTGATTGGTCTGTTTCGGTTTGTCGGTAAAGCTAGGTTGTTCTTTTTCGGTCGTTTGTGATGTTTATGTCGTGAATGAGTCGTTTGTATGGGGCGGGTAGTTGTTGACATCTGTTTAGGGGAGTCTGTTCTAAGTTAGTAAACCAGCTTTCCAGAGTCAGTCGTTGAAAATAGTCAGTGCTGTAGGTTAGGCATTGCGCAGAGTCCCAGTCAATGTTGTGGTTGGTAAGTCGATGGTGTTCAGCAATGTGATTGCTGACATCACCTTTCCTCGTCGCCCGTCTGTGTTCAGTCAGTCTTGTTGTGAGGTTTCTGCCAGTCTCACCGATGTAGGAGGCTTGGCAGTCGGAACAATTGATCATATAAATCGTTCCCTGTCTGTTCCTCGGTTCGTCTTTGTCTTTAACGTTGGTTAGTAACTGACGTAGTGTGGTGATGGGTTTGTGGGCGACGCGGATATTGAAGGGTAGTAAGATGCGCGAGATGTTTTCAGACATGCCTTTTATGTACGGTATGGTTGCTGTAGTCGTAGGGGTTGCGGTGTCGTTTGTTTCGGTAGTGGTAGTGGGTCGGTGAGTGTTTCGTCGGATGAAGTCGTTGTTGTAGTTGTTCTTCGTAAAAACACGGTGAAGGTATTTGTTCTCGTCGGATAAGCTGTCTGTCGAGTCACATACTAGTTGTGCGCGTCGTGTTAGAGTTCTGATAGTTGTGGCTTTGTGTGATGTAGGGTTGTAGGATGACTCGTCTAGTAATCTGTCGGTGTGTGTCGGTTTCCTGTAAACTGTCGTTCGTAATGAGTTGTCGTTGTGGCTTACCAGGCAGTCTAGAAAAGGAAGTTTGCCATTTTCTTCGACTTCTCTGGTAAACTGTATGTCAGTGTTTTGTTCGTTAAGGTGGTTGTGGAATGCGTCAATTTCGTCGTGTCGAAAGAAAATGAAGAAAATGGCAAACTTCCTTTTCTAGACTGCCTGGTAAGCCACAACGACAACTCATTACGAACGACAGTTTACAGGAAACCGACACACACCGACAGATTACTAGACGAGTCATCCTACAACCCTACATCACACAAAGCCACAACTATCAGAACTCTAACACGACGCGCACAACTAGTATGTGACTCGACAGACAGCTTATCCGACGAGAACAAATACCTTCACCGTGTTTTTACGAAGAACAACTACAACAACGACTTCATCCGACGAAACACTCACCGACCCACTACCACTACCGAAACAAACGACACCGCAACCCTTACGACTACAGCAACCATACCGTACATAAAAGGCATGTCTGAAAACATCTCGCGCATCTTACTACCCTTCAATATCCGCGTCGCCCACAAACCCATCACCACACTACGTCAGTTACTAACCAACGTTAAAGACAAAGACGAACCGAGGAACAGACAGGGAACGATTTATAAGATCAATTGTTCCGACTGCCAAGCCTCCTACATCGGTGAGACTGGCAGAAACCTCACAACAAGACTGACTGAACACAGACGGGCGACGAGGAAAGGTGATGTCAGCAATCACATTGCTGAACACCATCGACTTACCAACCACAACATTGACTGGGACTCTGCGCAATGCCTAACCTACAGCACTGACTATTTTCAACGACTGACTCTGGAAAGCTGGTTTACTAACTTAGAACAGACTCCCCTAAACAGATGTCAACAACTACCCGCCCCATACAAACGACTCATTCACGACATAAACATCACAAACGACCGAAAAAGAACAACCTAGCTTTACCGACAGACCGAAACAGACCAATCACGACCGACTTACGTCACTTGAGTCTTACAGCCAATAACATCACGGCAAAACCAACCGATCATTTCACACGAACTGGAATAAGAACATTCTACTGACAACAATCATTCACTTGACTCTGATGATGACTTCCGCACAGGTTGTCGAAACGTCAGTCACTGCCACCGACAACAGTCCTTCTCAGGACTACACTCACCCGGACGATCAGACTACACCTTCACACTTTTTATTGGCTTAGCCATTATGGTATATGAGCCAATATACCATAATCTACGACATGGCAAGCATACGAGTCAGCTTAAAATTAAAAGGGAGCTAAGAATTTAATAACATTTAATAATTTAATGTAATGTTTTTAATAAAACAATTATTCCACTCACCTTTGTTGGATATGAGATTTCTAAAGCCAACTTGGCGCTACGCGCCTCATTGGCTATCTATCATCTCATATCCAACGCGTGCTTGTGGAATAATTGTTAAATATCAAATTTACAACTGCCTTTTTTTTTATTGAGATTTTTTTATATACTATCAATTGATAGCTGCCTATATAAATTATATATTGCCATCATGACTTTTTTTATCTCTTTCGTTGTGAACCAAGCTTTGCAAACTGAAACACTGAAGTAAAGATTTAATTAACTATGAATAAATGCAGTAAAACAACCACAATCTTAAATGTAAACACAGAACAAAGTTCACTGAAGGTTCAATTGTTTGTCTCAGGATGTGGAGTCAAGCATTATATTGTCTTGATTGCAACATTTTGACTGCTATACTGCTAGTCTTCTTTGTCAGGCAAAAAGTTCAAAAGTCTACTCGGCACTATTTAAGCCACCCTGGTTTGCTGTTATTGGTTTGGTGCTATAAATAGTGACACCATAAATTTTGACTTCATCCCCTGCTGCAGACAAGCAGTAAAGTAGTTGAAACATTGTGATCATTACAACTGATTAGCCTGACTCTGCAGCCTGAGAAATATGATTAAATGTTCATTTATCTACAAAATTACAATGAAAAACAACATTTTCTATGACAAAGAATAAAATGCTCATTACCTCAACTTGATTCCAGTTGCCTCATCAACTTTACTTTCACCGGAAGGATCTGTTGATGCCGAACTTTGCTGTACTATTTGCAACTGAGCTGTCTAATAAATAAAGGAGATATTTCAACACAAAATAAACTTTTACCTTATGCCATCAGACTGATGAAGGCTTTTATAAATTATAGTAAATTTCATATTTATTTCAAACACCCGCCAAGACTAGCTAATGCTATATGCGGGTTGTATAAATTTGCATGTAATGTTGTGTAAAAATAATAATAAACAACAAACAACAAACAACAAACCCTCAAGGAAAACTGAAATTGATTGAAAGGATAAGGAGTTCATGTTACCCGAAGTTGAGAATAAAAGTTTTGAATTAGTATTCTGACTTGGTTATTGCGGTTCTTTTCAAACAAAGTAATTAAATCTTAACCAAGGTTAAAAAAATAGTCTTAAGTGACAATGAAATGAATGATTTCACCAACAAAACTACATAAAAATACAATTCACAGTATTCAAAAGCATCCCAGACCAGCTAAACTTTCGCTGAATGAATGGTATTTTTGAGTAATGCTTAAGATAAGCATAAGTTCACGGATGTTCACACTCACAACTTAGGAGTGTGCAATGCAAGTCACATCAGTGGTACTGAGAAACAAGATGGCACTTGTGCTTACAAGTACTTAATTAATTGCACCAGTTCCTGCATGCGAAATAAGCATAATACAAGCACAAGAAAAAGATGTTTCTCTTTCTTTTGCTTATGCAAGAATATATGGCTGAAACATAATAAATTCAATGTTCAGGGTTTCAGTAGTATTTTTCACTTGATAGCTTACCAGTTCCAGTTTCTCTTTTTCTTTCAGTTGTATTCTTCTGATTAGCTCTGCAATATTTGTAAACCCGGCCTCCCCAAACTTTGTTTCAATTGTAATAACATCACTTGATATCTTATTGAATTTCTGTGTGATATCATGCACCAGTTGCCGATATGACGGGAAATCATAGTTTGGAGCACTTTCAAGATATACTTTGAAACCACTGCAAGAGAATGAACAACAAATTTGGTACAAAAAAATATAACAATTATTGGTGGTACATCACTGGGTTTTCCTTTTCAAATGAATTTGAAGCTGATAAAAGTGAAGCAGAAGGAGACTACCTGGGTGCGTGGCAGCCAACCATAGTGCCAGAGGCGCTAACTACTTGGGGGTCTGGAGGCATGCCCACCTCGGGAAATTTTGAAAATTTAAGTGCTCTGGTGCAAGCTTGTAATGATGTCACGCGCCAGTGCATGACTAAAACTCTTCGTTTTTTGTTGCGTTTCTCGCGAGTTTTTTCGGAGGAAATAATTATGGACGTTTTATCGATTTCCGTTTCCTGTACATCATTGAAAGACAACACACGAGGCGTTTATTGTTTATCTAAAATATTTGAAATTATACAATAGCAATTATTTTTTTTGTTGCCGGCGATGGAGCCATTCACAGGCAGCGAAAATCGACAGTCGCCGGCCGGAAAGGAAAACCCTCACATTGTGCTTTTTGTGGTTTACTGTGTTCCAATTACTGTATAAAAGAGATCGGAAACGTGCTCTACCTTAAATAATGAAAAATTAGATTTACCTGTCAAATGTTTTGTATGTCTTCACTCTTTCTTCTTGTAGAGTAAAGAATTGCTGTATGAGTTCCTTATGACTCATAGCTGCAGCGTGAAAGATTTACCACTCCACATTTTTGTTCAAGGAAGAAGATGATGCCAATTATCGTCAGGCGTTTTGCAGTTATGATCGAAAAGACTGGATCCAATCAACATATTACTCTCCTCATTCCCCTCCCTGCGTTCGATATCGGTCACTTGTAGTTGTGTGTAGCGTTGCAGTTGTGTCTTCCGTGGCAGTTATGTCCTCACAACTAATAACCACTAGAATGTGGTTTTATTTCTTCCAATCAAAAGGCGTTGTGAACGTGTCTCTTGCTTGTCACTTCCCAACTAGGGGAGGGATCCACTGCAAAACTATGAATTGTAAGAAGATCGTTAAGATTTCCGCGCTCGAAGGTTAAGAATTTCACGGGATATCCTTGTTTCATGAGCTTACCTTGGTGTCGTTGGGGGCACTTCGGATTGGTGAAAGATTAAGATTCTGGTTGCGTTTTTAAGGGCGAATTATTGGCGAAATTTTCTTCGATAGGTTGGAAAGCTTAGGAAGACGAGAATTTGACGTTGCCTCGTGGCTTTGATTCCCTTATTAGTTTGGAGTGCTTTGGTGATCGAAGTTGTGCTTTTCTATCGGAAATAGTACAGTAAGGTTTCGGTTGCACTTCATGCTAGTATTTTTGTTAAATTTAAATATTACAACCATTCTTCAAAGATCGCGTTCAAGTTTCGGGCTAAATACTGTCTAAAGCGTCTGAGTAACTACTAACCTGGATTCATAATTTGAATCCTTCTGTGTCGAGGGATGATTTTTTTTTATTATTTTGTTTGGGACATGCAAAACTAGATAATACATAATTACAACGCGAGACAGATCTCCGTGTTTCAATGACCGAAAATTTGTAATTTTCTTCCAGCCGCATTATAATTTTTATTATGTTACATGTAGCAATCTCATAGTGTCTACATTGATGGTTATTATGGAGACAATTGAAGACATGTATTCATTGTAATTGTATGGGACTACACAAAAATTCAACCTCTGGTATGGTTGATGTCAAACATCATATATCCTGGAAAGTTAACTCACAAACTGTTGACAAGTATGATGAAGATCTGGTATCTTTCATAAAGGATAGGGTGCTCTCTCCCATGCTCTCCAGCAAGAAACAGTTGGGTTACAATGCATTAAATCATTCTCTTTGCTCGCCCAGAAGAGGACAGATTTGCAGCAGAATTACTCTTCACTTAATAATATGTGCTTTTTCATTAAAATCAGTGCCTGACGTAAGCCACTTTCTTTCTTTTAATCTATTTAGAATAAAGCCCTTTGAACTAAATCATAAGGAATGTGATAATGATATGCATGTTATATGTTACCACACTCTACATACTTTTTCAACTATGTGTTTCACATAATTATTGAAATGAAATAAATACTAATTCATGCACAATTGAATACTTAATTCAGTACAGACTATTGCCTATTAGCAATTATTGCTCCTACATGTGTTAGCAAAAACTTGGTCTTGTTGGCTTTCATTGTGAACCTTTGGTGATCCATATATCAGGGAAGATACTCGTTGCAACTATCTTTGCAAAGAAAATACTAATCTTTTCACCCTTACTTAATTTCATACATACAGGCATGGATGACAACCAGCTGCAAAGCAAAGTAAACAAGAGTGCCAATGAGGTGGTAAGCTGCATTGTAAACATTTTCTTGGAAAAGTATGCACTAGTCATAAAAATTAAGGTAAATGTTGTGATTAATTTTTGTCCTTGGTGTAAGCATAATTTTCCTTTGGTTTTGTTAATGATATGAATGAAAATGCATTTTGTGTAAAGAAAGATAAAATGTAGCTCCTAGAGTGTAAGTTATGATGAGATGATGTGTCACCATTAATTTGGCCTCTATTAAAAGTAAAAGAAGGAAACTAAGGATGAAACTGAACCAAAGCACACCTATACTAAACCCTCATTTTAATTGTATAAATATTGTTATTTTTCTGGTGTTCACCCAATAGATTCAATCCACTGACAGACAAAGATGGCACCTGTACATTTTACCATTACTCTTAGGCTAAGGCGCATGTAGAAAGCAATATTTCACAAAACAACAACATATGCAAGGTTTAAATTTTTCTGACCTTTACTGCTTGTTTTTATGAGTGGTTCCAGGATTTTCTTGCACAAAGAGGTCTGGTTGAGTGTAGCAGTCGCCATATTTTTCAGTATGATGGTCTCACAGTAACTGTTGTATGAAGTAATGTACCCTTCTCCAATATTAATTTTGCAAACTTGTCACTGACAAAGAGCTAGTTCATGATTAGACACTGATCATTTCATTGATTGCCATGCTCTACATTTATCGTTGAAGTATCACCATATTTATCTGTACATATTTATCTCTTTATTATGGAAAAATTAGCCCAAAAAATCACCCTCGTCTTTTACACGGATCATAGATAAAGACCTGACCCAAGCAATCCATTAAATTAGCATAACAATTGCCTGAAGTCCATTAGGAAAACCAGGTGCACAAAACCAGTTATAATTGTGTTCAAGTTTTGTCAGTTTTCAGTGCGTTCTTCATCGATGAAAAACTTTGAAATAATATTTTATGTGGCTTAAACAGAAACCTAGTGGGGCTGATTTCTATTGTATCTTCTGATCTGTAGAGCAGAAAATTTTCCTTACAGCTTCGGTGCTGAATTCTCATTTTCAGTGAATGATTACAGTAACTTAATGACCTGGCAAATGCTGTTTTCTTGTGCGGTCTTGTTTGTTATGTGCGTGGACCATCTATGTTAAATATTGTGTAGTTTCCAAGATGGCCGTGTTTTCATCAAGCGATCCATCGATGCTCTTTGGTGTTCCTTTAGTCTACTAAATCTCCTTTCAAAAGGTTATTTAAATGCATGAAGATTTCATTTTCAAAATGATTTGCAAAAGATGGTGAATTACTTCTCCAGTAAATTGAAGTGGTTGTATATGCTTAAATCATGAATTATGGGATGTAAACAAGTGCTACTAACCTTCACAGCACATGGTCACATTTTGCTCTTCAGTTTTTTTTAATTCACCGTGATTTCAATACATTGTCAGAAATAAGAGATCAACCATAGGGGAAATATCTGTCGATCTGAATTTTTCTCTACTAGAAATAATGAAAAATCTGATTTTCAACCTTGAAAATGGGGGTCAACTTATACATGGATAAATACGGTAATTAACTCCTTTGCTATCAGTAATCGCATTAAAGATTCTGTGTTAGAAATCACAGCACCATATCCCAAAATCTAATGTTGTCCTCAGCACAATTTAATTTTTTGAGCAAGGCAAAGCTAAAAATCAATCAAGGGCCACACAGACATCACAGAGACAACATTGCTATGTATAATGTTTATGTATTCAGATATGTAAAAGCTACTCTATTCATTCATTCAATGTCAATACTCTCCCTCATAGTAAAGTAAGTAAAGTCTGTTTACGAGCCTAGTGACCCATTAGGCCGGTGCTTAACTCCGGTTTCTGTAGCATGCAGCGACTAGGAGTATTTCTACTCCCCCCTGGATGGGATGCTAGTCCATCGCAGGGTTACCCCCGGCATTGAATTGCCGGTACCCATTTATACACCTGGGTGGAGAGAGGCACTGTGAGAGGAAAGTGTCTTGCCTAAGAACACAACACAATGTCCCGGCTGGGGCTCTAACCCGGACCACTCGATCCAGAGTCGAGCGCACTAACCATGAGGCCACCGTGCCTCCACATACTCTCCCTCATAGTAGCTATAATTTTTAGCCAACTTGGGAAATAGCAACCAAAAATAGACCCTTTGGACATCCAAACTTTTAAATTTCAAGGGGAAGGTTCCCCAGACTTTGCCATCCAAGTGGGAATAAATGGCTGCCACACTGTCATTTTGGTCCCTCCTAGCTGTCCCTCCTTTCCACAATCTTACCAAAGCCTCCATATGTATAGTAATAAAAACACTTAAGTGAAGAGTGCTATCT
Source organism: Stylophora pistillata (assembly GCF_964205215.1). NCBI lineage: Eukaryota > Metazoa > Cnidaria > Anthozoa > Scleractinia > Pocilloporidae > Stylophora > Stylophora pistillata. Next base: position 17,842,284 of record NC_142529.1, read on the forward strand.
CAGCAAGAGATGATGATCATGCACACTTTTAATAGAGTCATTCTAGTAGATGTTTGGCAAGGTATTGCATTCTTTGCTCAAAATCTAGTTTACATAGACATGGGAAAAAAGAATGGGGTGTAGCAGTCATTCAGGTCAGTTAATTGCTCCAAGCTCTAGTTTTATACCACTGCTCATTTGGTTATCTTTCTTGCCAATACTCTTTCTGGTTATTTGGGTTTTCTTGGAAACTCAGGCTCTTGCCATTGAGAAGAAGCATGATATGTGTTTTTACAAAATTAAAAGCAAAGAAAAGTGAAAAAAAATTGGAGTAACAGGATGGTATCAAAGACTGGTATAATTTTTATTTTTGCAGGGGGGTAGTTTTTTATTTTTGAATCAGAGTTTTAGCCTAAGTATGTCTAAGTTTCTACACTTGTTGTTTAGTCTTGTGATTTCTTACTTTAAGAAGTAACTAAAGGTAAAATTTTTTGAATTTTATTTTTATTACAGCCAATTGAGACTGTAAATGGAAAGTAAACACAAAATAATGATGGTAAGGAACAAATTGCTTGCACTATAAATTATTGAAAGTAGTCTGCACTCTCCATATTTGTTATTTTTAATTGACATGCTTTGCACAAGTGTTGTGTGATAAGTGTGAATAAGACTGTGCAGCGAATTAGCTCATGCTGCAGCATCCCATATCGAATAAATTCAATAGAAGACCCTTTGGTCATTTCAGGCCTTACTGGATCTTGACGCGTCCTTAAAAGAAAAGTTGCTTGAGACATATTTTTATCGTAAACATTTATGAAGCTTTCTTCTGATATATAGTTTGCTAAGATTTTAGTGAAACTACTGTAGTGTGCAAACAATTTTTTTCCTGAAGGATACCCGCAAAAGTGGGAAGTAATCTTGAGCTTGTCGCATGCGATTAAGTCATATCATATAAATCTACCCTAAAGACGAAAAATTTACATTACTTTTATATATTGAAGTGAATGCTTTGATACATAGTGGCTTTAGCCTCTGCTTTTCCTCTTATGTTTTTCTCTGAATACCTGGGAGCCGAGCAAACTGGTAACCACCCATATTCTCTCATTCTCTTTAAAATAGGATTGTTGATCAATTTTTGCTGAGTTGGCTACCATGGCTCAAGGTGGAGGACCACGTTGTGAGATAAACTAATTTCTTCTCTACCATCCTGAGAGGGTTTCTCATACTTTCAGAATAGAACAGAATTTTGGCTAACCTAACAACTCAACAGGAAATCATCCCTTTTAAATTGAATGTTCCAAGGGAGTTCTTGAAGTTGCTTTGAGGTTTATCACCTATCATGAAATAAAACCAGTGAACAAGGCTGTTATGAATTACACCAACTTCAGATGAGGGTGTCTGGCGTAGTTAAGTACTGGTGCATTTCATCCCTGCGAAGCAATCAAACTACTGTTTTCTCACTTATAACATTACTTAAAAATTAATAATCAGTGACTTAGGTGTCAGGCATATAAAAGAATATTGGCACGGAAAGAGGTACTCTCCCTAATGGTTCATGTGCACATTCTAGGGTGAATTTTATTGTACAGTATCTCTAGTATGAACATTGGTGGTGATATTTTTGACAAAGGCCATCACTGGACGGCCATGTTTATTGATTTTGAAGGAAGTATTAAACCACAGAGGCTCAGGGCTAAACAGCTTTGGAAAATGTCGTATATTGATATTACTAAGTGATACATATCTTATGTTTTGAAGAGCATGTGATTAACATGGACTGGCTGGAACAAGAAATAGTTATGGAAGAGCAGCTGGAAAGAGGAAGAGAAGAACAAAGAAGAAGGGAGGAGCAAACGAAAAGAGAGAAACAAAGAAAGGGAGAAGATCATTTTTCCGACACATACCTATACTTAAGTTCTCCCCTTTAAAATTTTCAACCTATATATATATTTCACACAGTAATTCCTCTTTTTTTCAAATATGTGAATTCATAATCTCTTGGAAAACTACTCTATCAGGGATATAAATTTAATGTATATTGTTTCTATTTTTATTTTTAAGTGAGCTTAATGATCTTGTTTATCCTTAATCTGTCAGAATTTTTTGAATAATTATAGAAATTTCAAGAGTATTTTAAGAAAAAAATCATTAAAATTCGAGATTTTAACCAATCATGACTTATTACATATAATAAAGCTAATAAAATGTGCTATCGGATGGACTAGGATATGCTCGTTTTCTACATAAATTATGCTTATTTATTCCATACATTTGCATAAATTATGGAAATTTTCTTACTTTTTCAAAACAAATTACCAGAAAACACCAGAAATTTGCAAGGAAAATACAAATCTTACAAGTTTCTTCAAAAATGTACTTCTAGACAATATTTAGAAGATATTGTTCTGCCTGTGGTTTTCTTCATGACAACCAGAACGGCATAAACGTTTCATGCAAGATCTGCAGCCAAAGCCAGTTTCCTTTCGCTTTGCTCCTTTCACTCCAATGCAACAGTGGTGACATCTTCCAAACTTCAGGAGCCCCAGGTCAGCAAGATTGACAGAATCATGGTCCCTTCCATGAAATGGAGGGGAGGCATGGCTGGTGCTGGGCCAGGCTGACGTCGGCAAGAAAAATTTCCAATCAGCTTGTGGATGACACCAGCCATAAATTTGTCATGGGACAATGGCTTTGGGGGTTTTTGTGGAGGTGGCATGTTCATAATTCGGAAATTTTCCTTGTACACAATGTATGCATTGACCATAATTGCATCCAAAGAGTTAACAAACATTCTCACCCACCATCTCCTGGACTTGCGATCAATAGCATAATTGCGCACCATTTGATCATGTCGATCGACAGCACCCATGTTCTTATTGTAGTCAACTGCACATGGCGGGCAGGGCAAATTTACCTGTTCACCTCTTCTCAGTTTTCTGGTGATTGTGCAATTGCCATGAGAAGAGTGCACATTTGATAAAAAAGAAACATGTTTGGTATCTTTCCACACTGTGCAAACTGTTGTTTCAGATGCCACAGTATGAAATTCACCACGCTTCATTTGTTTTAGTAAGTTTTTACCCTGCAAAGCCTTTGGGTAATTTTTTCGATTATTTCTTATTGTTCCCACAACACTGATTGATAGCTCACTCAACTCTTGCAAAAGGGGAATGCTGGTAAAGAAATTGTCAATGTACAATACAGTTCCTCTGTCCTGAAGTTGTGCAACTAGGTCAGTAACAACCCGATGTGCTAGACCTTTTTCAGCATTTCCACCAGATTTCCCTGTGTACACCTGGAAATCATAAAGGTATCCACAACACGAACAAGCCAATTCCCAGATTTTTGTACCTCTTTTGATTGGTTTCATGGGAAGGTACTGTTTGATAGGATTTCTCCCTTTTCCCTTTACCATGTGCTCATCAACACAAACTTTCTGGCCAATATTGTATGAATGCTCGAATTTTTCTTTCATTCCATTGATCATGGGCCTTAACTTGTAGAGCTTATCATAGGCATCATCAGTAGGAGCAGGCTGCCTTGTGTTGTCAGCCAAATGAAAATTCTGCCACAGTTGCCAGAATCGGTTCCTGGTAAAAACACTTTGCATTGCAGGAACAGCAAATACCCAATCCCGAGAAAAGTAATGATCAAAATTGGGCAGTCTGTGTAAAGCCATGAAATAAAGGGCACCAACAAATGCTTTCATCTCATCTTTATTTATGTCACAGAGCCAAGTTTTTCTTTGTTTCTGGGCAACATACAGATTTGTTTGTTCTACTAAAATATCCCAGAGTTCTTCAGGGAATAAAAGACTAAAAAAATTTACTGGCTCAGAGTCAGCTTCCAGAAGAGTAATAGGGCCGTGCTGCCCCCTGTATTCAGGAAATGAAACAACAACATTCTCATCACGATTTCCCCACCTTATAGCTGAATTGTCTTCATCACGTCGGTTTGCAGGGGATCGTGATCTTGCCCCTCGTGCAGCAGTTCCGCGTGCTCCTCTGCCACGTGGTCTTCCCCTACTCGATCGTCTTCTAGTGGAATTTGTTGTTTCATTTCGCTGAAAATCACTCTCACTATCATCCGATTCCAAAGGTGGAATAGCTTCATGTTCTATTTCACTCGCAGAATTGTATGATTCGTCAGAGTCTGTATAAGACCCGTCCATATTGCTTTCTTGATCTCCTTCTTCCCCCTCGAAGTCAGAGACATCGCTATCCTCGGGAACATCCATGACAATCCTAGCAACTTCCTCTGCTGTATATGTTCTTGCTTGTCTTGCCGCCATGTTGAAATCGCTCTTAGAAAGTTTTACCAAATTTGAGCGAAAAATGACTGAATTATGGCTTCAAACGCAAAGCTAATTTTACCTACGCCATCTTTAAATACCCTTCAGGACATTTAAATCGAAGGCTTGAAGAAAAAACACCAAATTCAAGAGAAATAATACAGTCCAGTTCGTGAAAAAATTTCAGCAGGTTCGTAAACAGCCTTAGACATGAAAACGAGGCTTATAGCCGACCTGGGAGAACTCTACTTCATGTAAACAACGATTTTTGTCCATGACGTCATATGCGCGGAATAATCCGCGCTTGACAGATTAAGGGTTATAGGACAGCCATATTAGTACGTCAATGTCATCGGAAGAAATTAAATATTTGGAAGAGAAACTTAAAACTTGTCCTTTGCTTACATAGATTTTTCTTTTGTGAAGCCCTACTAAGCGACTATTGATGTCATGTTAAGTTCTCCTTCGGTTCCACAATTAAACAGGCAGCACGTTGGAATGGGACGACAGTTGTTCATCTTAAGTCACCAAGGGCTTCTTTTGCAATGAACCCTTAAATTATTCTGTTACAATGTTTTATCTGGCGGTGAATAGTACCCGTGGGCCTCAAGAAGACGTTCACTTTGCTTGTCAAGCAAAGATAAATCAATAGTTTGCCGTCAATAGATGCACATGCATCTGTGTATACAGCGACTTCTGGGAAAATTTCCCATTGCCTGAAGACATTTTTAACGCTAAATTGACTTAAATTCCAGGGGTGTGAATAATATGCAGACCCTTTTCAACAATCAGAACATCACAGTGGTGAAACAACACCAAAACTTGCATACGGATAAATATTTTATGGGGAAGGCTACATTCTCTTTTCCAGCAAAATAATCTCAAACTAAGTGATATTTGTCGAATAATCCTAAGGCTTTGTGCAGGGGATTCTACAAAGTATCGGCTAAAATTATTGACTTCACCCGAGGATAGCCTTCCGACGAGTACCCCCCGACCCAAAATTTTCTTACACGAATTAAAGGTGCACTTCCAGCGATCTAACTTACAACTGCAGTATATCTGTTTATCCCTATTTCCATGTTTTGATTGCATTCGAAAATCAAAACAATTTCACAGCTCGATCTCTGCATGTGCAATACATCCAAACTTGACATATCCATTATTAACCCCTTTTTCCATTTTTCACTGAATGTGGTAATTCTCGAAAAAAGGCAATAAATTCTGACAATTTATCCAGCAATTAGAATATATCCTAACATGCCAAATCCAATCTTCACCCCAACTTTCCACTTTCTCGATCAACTCTAGAAACATATACACGGGGTTAATTATAACAATTCATCCTACAAGTGGATAATATGATAACTTTTCCATATCCAATCTTTACCCCGATTTGTTCAATTAACTGTAGAAAACGGGAATAGTGACAATTCGATTGCTTAACATCATGACTTGCCGTGTCCAATCGTTACCCCGATTTTCCATTTGTTCAACGAGTCCCGAGAAAGCCGTGATAAGTTCTGACAATTCATCACGCAAGTGGAATATCACCTTAGTTGCTATATGAAATCTTTACCCTAATTTTCCATGTTTTTTTTTTCGTTTATTCGAGACATATAAGGTAAAATCTGACAATTAATCCCACATGTGGGATATGCCAAAAATGGAGTAAAATCGGACAATTCATCCTGCAAATGAATCATATTCCAACTTGTTATGTGTAATCTTTACCCGATTTTTCATTATTTTCAGAGAATTCTAAAGAAAAAACAGTTCATGTCATAAAAAGAATATATTCCAACGCGCTGATTGAATTATAACTCGGTACATTCCTGATTTTCCGTTTTTTCTAATAAATTCCGAAAAAACGGGGTTAATTCTGAAAACTCATCCCAGAAGTAGAATACACTCTAAGTTTCCATATCCAATCTTGAACCAGGTCTTCTATTTTTATTTCAAAGAATTCCAGAAAAAAAGGGGACGGTAAGTTATAAGAATTTATACCGTAAGCGGAGTATATCCTAAGTTGTCATATCAAATCTTTACCCCAATTTTCGAATTCCTTTTTTTCAATGAATCAATTCCAGAAAAACAGGACAAACTCTGACAATTCATGCTACAAGGGGATAATACCCGAAGTTCCCAAAGGCCATCTTTGCTTCGATGTTGTTCCAATTTTTTTTTTCAAGTGAACTCTAGAGAACAAGGGTAAATTCTTAGAATTAATACCGCAATTAGAATATAACCTATGTTGTCATGTCAAAACTTTCCTGATTTTCCTTTTTTTTAATGAATTAATTCTAAAAAAACGGGGTAAACTCTGAGAATTCATGTTACAAGCGGATAATACCCGTAGTTCCCTTATGCCATCTTGCTCTGATTTTGGAATTTTTTCAAGGAATTATAGAAAAACAGAGAAAATTCTTGTAACTCATCCTCCAAGTCGAATATATTCCATTGACTTGCCACATATAATCTACTTTACTCCGATTTTCCATTTTTTTTCAATGAGTAGAAAAACGTGGCTCCCACTGACTCGCCATATTCAATCTTTACCCGATTTTCCATTTCTTTTTTCAATAAATTCTGGAAAAACGGAGTAAATTCTGAGGATTCACGCTACAAGTGGATAAGACTCTCAGTTCCCAAATGCAATCTTTACCCCGTTTTTCCATTTCTTTTTTCAGCGGTGAATTCTACGATTAGCGCTAATCGTTAGCCCCTTAAATTAAAGCAATACGCAAATAGCTTAATTGTAATTAAAAGTTTTTTATAACGCCGGCCCGCTTTCAGTTATTATTAATTAATTAACTTCTATAGAAACTAAGACACAACGCGCTATGTAATGTACTGTTCCTCTTTAATTGTAATCATTCCCTAAAGAAGTCCTAATTGGGGTCGAAACGAGTCCGAAATAAACAAGAGCCATGCTCTTGAAATAAATGAGAAGCTTACAACTACAAAAAGTGTTTCTTTGTGCGGCTCGCTAGTCTTAGACTAGGTTTACACTAGAGGAGAGTTTTCCGGATTCGTAAATGTTTCCGGATTCATCAATTTTGGAGTATTCGGATTCGTAGGCGTTTACACTGAAAGGATATTCGGATTCCTTACCGTTTACACACAACGACAACTCCGGGAACATTCGAAATGGAATGGTTACCTAGCCCAGTGTTGTTTCGTCGTTCCATCGACAAAGTGAAAATGCCTCCCCCAAAAAAGGCTAGAGTAGATCCAGATGCCACTGAGGCAAATTTGAGTTGGACAGATGCCAAGCAGTCTACGTCGTCGGCGATTAAGTGTGGCTGACGTTAAACTTCCTTGCAATAATAATTTGCGTTTCTTTAAAAATACTGCGTACACATAATAAAATTTATCGCCTGAACCTGCTACAAGATTAGGCAACCGGAGACCGCCAGCAATGTTAGCACCAGATCCATTTTGGTTTCACCGCAAACTCAAAAGATTGCAGGTGGAAATGATATCCGGATTCGAGAAAAAAAGCGGTTACACGACAAAACTTTCCGGATTCAAAAGTTATCGGATTCAAAGTTCCCACTTTAAATTCCGGATTCAAAATCTCCGGAGACACAGCCAAACCGGGAAGTTTTTATTTCGGATTCGTCCACTTTCGTGTAAACGGCAGAATGAATACGGTACTAAAACGTTTCGGATTCATCATGAATCCGGAACAATTTCCTCTAGTGTAAACCTAGTCTCCGTCAAATGGAAGATAGGAAAAAATTCAACATTTAAAAAATGCTTGTGTTCTTAGTGAATTCTAGAAAAGCGGGATAAATTCTGAGAATTCGTCTTTCGAGTGGGATAGATCTTAGAGAGCCAAATCCAATCTTTAACCCGATTTTCCATTTTTTTTTTCAATGTACTCTAGAAAAACGGGATAAATTTTGAGAATTCGGCCCACAAGTGGCTAATACCTTTGGTTCTCATATGCCATCTTCACCCCGATTTTCCGAGTTTAAGCAGTGAATTTTGGAAAAACGAGATAAATTCTGAGCATTCATGCTACAAGTGGATAATACCCGAAGTTCCCATATGATATCTTTACCCCGATTTTCCATTTTTTTCAACAAATTATAGAAAAACGGGTTAAAATCTAAGAATTTATCCTCCAAATTAAATAAGATCCCAAGTTGCTTATACAGGCTTCAATCCGATTTTCCATTCTTTTTTTTCAATGAATTCTGGAGAGACGGGATTAATTCTACGAATTCATCCGCAAGTAGGTAACACGCTAAGCTTCCATATGATGATCTTTACCCCGATTTCCCATTTGATCAGCGAACTCGAGAAAAATGGGGTAAATCGCCTTCATGTTACAAGTGAATAGTACCCGAGGTTCCCATATGCCCGAATTTCCATTTTATTTCAGTGAATTTGACAAAAAACGGGGTAAAATCTAAGAGTTTATTCTCCGAATTAATAGATGCCAAGTTGCCATAGCCAATCCTTAACCCGATTTTCCATTTTTTTTTTCAATAATTCTAGAAAAAAGGCGTACAAGTAACTCATACTCTAAATTCCCATATGCCATCTTCACCCCAATTTTCCATTTGATCAATGAATTTTAGAAAAACGAGGTAAATTCTGAGCATTCATGCTATAAGTGGATAATACCCAAAGTTCCCGTATTATATCTTTACCCCAATTTTCCATTTTTCAACAAATTATAGAAAAACGGGGTAAAATCTAAGAGTCCATTCTCCAAATGAAATAGATCCCAAATTGCTATATCCTGTCTTCACCCCGATTTTCAACTTTTTTTCAATGAATTTTGGAGAAACGGGATTAATTCTGCGAATTCATCTGCAAGTGGCTAACACGCTAAGTTCCCATATTATGATCTTTACTCCGATTTCCCATTTGATCAGTGAATTCGAGAAAAATGGGGTAAATTCTGAGCCTTCATGTTACAAATGAATAACACCCGAGGTTCCCATATGCCCTAATTTCCATCTTTTTTTTCAGTGAATTTTACAAAAAACGGGGTAAAATCTAAGAGTTCATTCTCCCAATTAATAGATCCCAAGTTGCCATAGCCGATTTTACATAAGTTCCCATATGCCATCTTTACCCCGATTTCCCATTTAATCAGCTAATTTGAGGAAAACGGGGTGAATTCTGAGCCTTCATGTTACAAGTGAATAATATTCGAGGTTCCCATATGCTATCTTTACTCCGAATTTCCATGTTTTTTTTTTTCAGTGAATTTGACAAAAAACGGGGTGAAGTCTAAGAGTTTATCCTCCGAATTAAATAGATCCCAAGTTGCCATGGCCAATCGTTAACCCGATTTTCCATTTTTTTCTTTCAATGAATTCTACAGTTGTGTCTGTACCGTGGCACATATGTCCTCTTGTTGTAGATATGTCCTCCTACGTAATGTGATGCAATGGTCAATCATATCCTGTGATCTATAGAGCAACACGTCGCTTGGGACGGGTTAAGAGACTCCGTTGAAGTTATGTCTTCAAGCAAAAGTACTCATTCAAGGGGGTCAGGATAAAGTAGAAAATTTGTATGAGCAAGTTCCAAGTGATCTCAGGAAAACATGCTGTTCGCAATCATTGTGAGCCGGCCTCTTACATTACTTTCCTTGAAGTTCTATCGCTCCTTCGTTAACGCCTTGTGATGGCATCGTTCTTCTAACCTGAACGTCCTAAACGCGGAAGAGCAACTTGCTACGTAAATAACAAAGCGACTTTTGATCGAAGGGTGCGTTGTTGTTCACGCTTTATTTGCAGTCTTGCTTTAGTTACAGTCGTCATTGTTCGACTTGCGACTTCAATGACAACATTTTATCCATATCACAATAGTTTTATTTTCTTTAATAGTTGAAGATCATAGATTATGGTTCGTCGGCATAAAATTATATAGTTTTGACGCTCCGTTGATCTACTGGAGGTGAGATCGACTGAGAGGTCAAAGTTGTGATAATTTGTCTGCGTCACGAAGTCTTCCTTCATCACAGAAGTTTGGCCTTCAGTTGTTTTTTTCGAATATCACAGGTTTTTGCCGTATAACAAAAATTTGAAGAAGTAGATTGTGTAAACTTGAAACAATAGATTGCGATGTGATTTTCTTACGGTCCGCTGATTTTAGCTGTACTTTTTTTAGTTCTGTCTCTAAATTTCATTTACGGTTCCGCTGATTTTAGCTGCTCTTTTTTTTAGTGGTTTCTAAGTCATTGTTGGGTTTCTTGCACTTTTGGGTTGATTTGTCATAATTTACCCCGTTTACTACAAACTCCGGCACATAATGATCAAATCGAAAATCGAGGTAAAGATGGCTATGGCAAGTCAGTAGGATATATTCCAATGAATAAAGGCTGATAGTTTCTAAAGAAACTGTTTGGGGCTGCGTCGGTGGGGTAACGAAATAATTTGGATATATCCACAAAGTTGAAATGGTAAATTGGCCACCGTAACGATTACAAAAGCTGACGTTTCGAGCGTTAGCCCTTCGCTCCGACGAAGGGCTAACGCTCGAAACGTCAGCTTTTGTAATCGTTACGGTGGCCAATTTACCATTTCAGCTTTGTTGTTATATCTAGGATATATTCCACCTTAGGATGAATTTCACAGAATTTACCCCGTTTTTCTAGAGTTCGTTGATCAAATGGAAAAACCAGGTAAAGCGTATGGCATATGGTGTTGTATGGTATATGGTGTTGTATGGCATATGGCGTATGGCATATGGCGTGCTAAGTTATCATTAGTCAATCCGTCAATAATCGACATATTGACAGGCGCCCTTCAAAGTCACCTAGTGACACTTCGCCTCACCTTAATCGGGAGTTGCTTTCTTTCTCAAACCTGAAAGCTATCGCCAATAAACAAGTTGGTACTCGCAGGAAAGACTAGGGAACCATGAATTCTTTGCTGCTTTGTTTTCTTGTTGTGTTGTTACCATTCGGTAAGTAGTTTTGGAAAACTTACCTTGAACGTTGTAGTATTTTAAGCTGCATGGAAATTTAGTTCATTATTTATTGCACATCGTCCTTGAAAAACAATAGTCTGTTTCTGCATAGAATGTGTTTTCGGATTCGATCAGTAACAGAAATATACCAACTATATGGAATAGTTGATTGTTGTAATTTGTCTAGACAAGCTTAGGATAATGTTTTCTTTGAGCAAGCTCCTGTATTGCTTGTATTGTGGATAACCGATTACTCACAGCGGCGGAACTTTATGGGCGTGTAACTCTTTAGCGCCCCATGATATACTGGCATTTTGTCAGTCTCCCTTCAGACGTTGATTACGGTTACGAAATTGGAGCAACTTCAGAATGCCCGTCCACATCATTTACATGTGTCGGGAGGCTTTGAAGAATGAAGCATAACACAATAGATGCTATTCTTATTCAATGACATGTAGATGAGTGGCCGGGTATTCTGGGAGCAACTTCAGAATACCCGTCCACATCATTTACATGTGTCGGGAGGCTTTGAAGAATGAAGCATAACATTGATATATATAAGGTCAGTTAGTGAAATATTCCCGTAGTCGAGAAAGAAAGCGATTATTAGTTCTAATTTAAAATGCATTACCCCACCAGCTGTGCTGAATATTTTATCGTGTTGAAATAAAGTTTCTCATTCATCTATTCACGTCACGTTACCATGGCGCTAAAATTTAGTTCTATACAACATGTATGACCTCATGCTCATGGGTCACGTAGCCATCGTGAAAAAGACTTTCTTAACCTCGTGTTTGCGACAAAGGAAGTTTGGAAGGCTAATAGATTGTAAAAGGTCAATTACTTTTTCAAAGTGGTCGCCCTTGTTAAGAAAAAGGAGTTGTATGCGCCGAAATGGTGTACTGCTTTGCCCTGTCATGCAACTATTCATCAGAGAGCTACTGGCTAGTTCTTCGCTTTTAAAGAAACCGATACAACAAAAAATAATTTTCCTGACAAGCAAGTTTTACCATTCGTGAGACTTTTCGTTGAAGAATTATACCGCAGATATTTAACTTCTATAGCTTAGGATCCTTAGGGAATTTACAGAAAGACAAATCTGAGTTTCGGGAATTAATGTGGCAGCTCTAAACGTAAAACCTGTTTAAGGCGGTGTTCTTCGCTCTTCGCATAGCCTGCAGAACAGATTAAATTTTCTTGTGTTTTTCATCTGAATAGAGGCGAGAGCTAGGCTAACCGTGCGAGTGTGGGGGGGGGGGGGGGAAATTTTGCACCCCTTCCCTGGCGCGTAACTAGCACTTAACGCAAAAAAAAAAAAAAAAAAAAAAAAAAACGCGCGAAAACTACACCTGTCCAGTTGTTTATGCTTGCAGTAAAATTTTAAACGGCCATAACTTTTGTTTGCCTATTTTGGACACGTGACCAATGTATGACATCGAGGCAAAAGAGGTCTACTTTTTTTCCATTTGCTGGCCATTGCTGAAACGAAAGGTTCAGTAAAACGGACAACCACATTATATCAAGCAGAAACCACTAACAACAATAATGCAACAGTTGATCGACCTTTATACACACAGTCATAATCATTCTGTCACAGAAGCGAGACATACTAGTAATTACTTATCCCCTTGAAATTCTATTGTTCTCTCTCAGCATTAAATCTACGATTGTAGTCTTTAAGGAGGCAAAACAACTGTACGAGGAAAACGGAGGCGGTCCTTTTTGTTTTGAGGGAAATTATCAGGGGTACAATTATTAAAAATATTGCTTCTTCCACTCATCAAAGACTTTCAAAACTCACGCCCATTTCCGGCGGCTGGCATCTGAAACCCAACTATTGTCAAATTTCTCGCATTCTGAAGCTGTAATTGGCGTTCTAAATCTTTGCTCTATTGAAAAAAAGAAAATGGAAACGCCGCCTTTAGAAGTCGATAAGAATTAAAGCACTGACAGAAATGTCCAAACGTTACATTACATTATCTTCCATTTCTGCTGAAATATCTGCCTTCGTAGAGCTCTGTGTAATAAAGAATCCTTCCGGTCTTTCGACGAAACCATCCTCTTTCTAAACCCAGGTTCGCACTGAGTAAAATGACTGAATTCTCTGGCTTATAAAGTATGCAAATTAGCAGTGTTATACGCCTTGCACGAATTAATTCCATCAACAGAACTGTTTTGAACAACTGTAACAACGAGCTACAATAACAACCCAAGGCACAATTAAAATCTCAACAAAGAACAATAGCAATGAGCATCACAATTATCACACATAGGTGCGACCAAAATCGAAGATCCAACACAGACACAGAACAATAGGATTTCATGGGGATCAATCATTATAATAGATAATTACTTCGGCACATGGCATTATAAGAAATATTGCAGCCAGCTTCGGCCTACGGTCTCAGCTGGCTGCAATATTTCTCATAATGCCATATGCCTCAGTAATTATCCATTAACGAATATGTATGAGCATTCGTCACAACTGCTACCAGCCTTTATTAAAGTTTCTAAAGGCCCAAAGCCTATATTGTATTTTAAGACGAATCGAAACCAGACAGAACCAGATAAAGCTCAACTGCTTTCCTAACATTTGATTGGTCGGGGCAATTCAATAGCTCACATCCATGCCCAAATTCAACATCGCCAGAATTTCACGGGAAATTAGTTTCGTGAAATATTGCGATCATTCTCCTGTCGATTCTCACGGCAAACCAACAAAGAAACCATGGAAACTTTTTCTCTCGCTTTGGTTGCTCTGTTTGCGTGGTGTATCACACCAAATGGTGAGTACTTGTCCTGAGCATTGCCTTTTTTTCCACATCAATATTGGTTTCATTACTAAGATCTTTATGCCCGATCGAAAAGCTTTAAAGTTGCCAGAGTCATTGCAGAAACTTCACGGTTTTTTGAGAAAGGACGCATGCAGAACAGATTTTTCAGGTGCAGAAAAAGCGAAAATAGAATTATTTTTGTTTGGAATAGAAGGATCTCAGTGCGAACCATACTCAAATGTTTATTTGGTTTGCCCTTACTCCGCCAGGTTCAAGAAACCAGGTATAAATTCGCTGCTTTGATTTCTCTGCAAATATTACGCAGTGCGGAGGGAAAAAGGTTTGTAATTTCTATTAAGTTTCATGAGCGTAAGCAAGTAGAGATTGCAAATATACCTGGAAGTGCAAATAATTAATACAAAAGGATAAAACTCCATACAGCAAAACTTAAAAAATCATCTTGTAGGCCCAGTTCGAACTGAACTAAGAGAATCGGTGAGTTTGAATTGTTTTGAATTGTTAAATTTAACGTTCGAATCAGTCGAGTTCGTCTGGCAGAATTTAAATCGACCGACACGTTTCGACCGTCTGCTTCGGAGCTCTAGGAAATTGATTGTGGGACCTATCATGGAACTCAATAATTTAAAATCTGCTCTCTTTTAAAACCCACCGAACAGGAGATTCGTTTTCGCCGCTCTGAATTTGTTTGAAGAATCAAGTTCGGCGTAGTTTTACCTAAAGGTCGAACCCCTGCGAAATGAATTCCCAGCTTTTTGGGAATTTCTACCTAGGAATTCTCAGAAATTCCTAACTATGCAAATTAGACAAAGATGCAGAAGGTTTGGAATTGCTGGGAATTCTTGAGAATTGTACGTTACACAAATCTCTAGGGATGGAATTCCTGGGAATTCCTGGGAACTCCCAGAAATTCTCAGAAATTCCCAACAATGCAAATTAGACACAGTGGCAGAAGGTTTGGAATTGCTGGGAATTCTTGAGAATTGTACGTTACACAAATCTCTAGGGTTGGAATTCCTGGGAATTCCCAGAAATTCTCAGAAATTCCCAACTATGCAAATTAGACACAGTGGCAGAAGGTTTGGAATTGCTGGGAATTCTTGAGAATTGTATGTTACACATATCTCTAGGGTTGGAATTCCTAAGAATTCCTAGGAATTCTCAAGAATGTTAGTGGAGCTGTTGAATTGAGTGAAGTTTGGAATTTTTGGGATTTTCTACGAATGGACTTTTTGAGACACTAATTGATGGCTCGTAATTTTTCAGCTTCTAGAATTGCACACTTCTCAAGAATATTACATCTAATAACTGATTCCAAATAAAAACCTGTTAGTGAAATTAGAAATACCTTTAAGTACGTTTTCTTTTAAAAAATTTAACCAACTAAGAATTTTGCATGTAAAAATTTTCAGGTGTCACTACATGTTAGATGTTTGTTGAATCTATTTCCAGAATTACTTATGATTACAAGAGCATTACTTCCTATTGAAAAGTACAAAATACTAACTTCTAGGTAACTCTTACAAGTGGCAATAACCACGCTGCTGTTCTGTCATGATTCATTTAATATTACCACACCAAAACTCAAGCATTTCTCCACAAAATTACAGTATGCTTAAAAAAAAAGACATACAAAATAATTTACATTTCTCATATTTTTAATTGTGAAAATTCCATTATTAAAGGTTTTTTAGTGTGGCAAGAATTAGATGTATGCATCAGGCTGAGAGTAAAAATTTAAGGGCAGCTTTTTGAGCTTGAACAAAGCACCTCTCT
Source organism: Stylophora pistillata (assembly GCF_964205215.1). Classification (NCBI taxonomy): domain Eukaryota; kingdom Metazoa; phylum Cnidaria; class Anthozoa; order Scleractinia; family Pocilloporidae; genus Stylophora; species Stylophora pistillata. The sequence goes on from NC_142529.1 coordinate 17,858,061, forward strand.
TGCAAGGAATTACTCACAAATATTGAAGATCTAAAAATGTAATACATCATTTTAAATACACATTATCCACAAACTCCACGGAAGTTTGGAATTCTGATGACACAAATGTTGTCTTTGTTTCCTTCCAGGAAAAAAACTTTTTCTTGTAGCTTTTCAATTTGCTCAACTTGAAGTTCAGATCTGAAAGCAAAATTTAAAGGAAGACAGGCAATGTGGCATCAGAGAGTCTAACAACAAAATGCTACACATCAATTGTTTTTCAAAGACTAGACCTGACTCATCTGACAACAATCCCACCATATGTATAATTACAATAATTTCATGTTAACTCATGTTAATAATCACTCAAAGAAAACTAGGCATATGCAGTTGAAACGTCACAATATACATCACCAATGACTACATTGTGAGACAAACAATAACATTTAGTTATATATCTTATTAAGCAAGCGCAAGGGCTGTACTGCGAGAATATCGGCCCAAGGTCTTCACAGTATGGACCAAGTGCAGTGAGGTCCGTACAAAAAAGACCGAGGGCCGATATTCTTCCAGTACGGTCCCGAGCAAGCTTGGTTAATAGGAGATTTATAATACGACTGAAGTTCAAAGGGACACAAGTGCGGTATCATTCGGGACCATTCGAGACAGTGCCCAGTCCAATACCGAGAGAATATTGACCGGCAATAGAGCATTTTGATTGGTTGATTTTAGTTATTGGCCCTCTGACTTCCAGAGTCATGTAATAATTAATGTTATTTACCATGATGAACAACCACAACCTTTTTTTATGAAATTTATGTTAATTTGGTCAATAGGTAAGATTATTGTTTCCATTGACAATTACAGAAAAGGTTTTGCAGCATTTTTCACAGTCACATGCAGATTTATGTTAAGTCTATCATTAACAGGAAAAAAAAAGCATCAGTACCTCTCTGGTTTCACCCTCAGAATGTGATGGCCAGCATCTTGAAAGAAAAAGGGTTTGCCAAGATCTGGATACACCTCTCGGAACACTGCAAGTGTCAATCCAGAGTCTCGTTCCCAGACAAAAAACTCTATCTCCCCAATTTTCTCATTCTCAAACAGGGCAACAGATGAATTTCGTTTAACCATTCTGGAATACTCCTTTGAGAAATAGACATGTCCATTCTTCACAATACGTAGCACTTTCATCTTTGCTTGGCTAGTGGTTTCATTGTTAATTTTCTCAAGCAAATCTTGTGATAATCCATTGAGCTTTTTAGCTCCACCAGCAATTTGGCAACCTTGAGCAGTCCTGAGATTTTTTACCCTAAAACCCGATAACAAAACAAATATTCACCTGAGTAATGTTTGTTAATGAAGAATTCCTCTTGGCTACAACAATGCAGCAAAAGCCTTTCATTCAGTACATTAACTTTTGGAATAACTTAAATTGACATACCCTCTTTGAGTGTTAAGTATTCTTTCAATGAAGTGTTTCATGGCACTATTTTCCATCAGTTGTATGCCACACCTTAGTCGACTCTGAGCATGAAGCATCCACAGAACCTTTAAATGTAAAAGGAATTCAATGATTGATTGTTTTCAGTGGCAATGGTAATGTCAGGTCAGGGAACTATTACAACAGTTACTAGATCTTTTGTCTAAAATGGTTCCTGGATTATAAGAAGCTTTCAATAATATGGTAACTGGGGAATAACAAGTTCCATGTTATCACATAAATAAAAGGCTGAAACTGATCAGTTTCTATACAATAACAAACTCTGCTCTTCACTTCCAAAAGAGAGAGAGTGACTATCTCACCTGCCTACAAACATTTCCTGTACCGTGTGTCAGGTCCATAATGGTACCATTCATATCCTCAAAACCAAAGGCTGAGCAAGCCCAAAGCGGTCCCCATCCTGTACATAATCAGCCAAATGAACACCGGCATTGTGAACATTGAGCCCACAACTTCCATTTCCTGTAAAGACATTTAACAATATTCAGTTCTTGATTTCACAGTTGATAGACTTATAAAAATCTTAAATTCTAATCTTTGAACGTTACCTTTTAAGTTAGAAATTAGCAAAACAGGCAACAACAAAACATTATGTCTGTTTTCAAACATTGTGCCTAAGTTTTCTAAAAAAAAAACCCTGACCAATATAGAATTAGTTTTTTTTTTGGTGTGTGTGTTGCATATCTGATGTATTGCACCTGAATAGATCAAATGGTCCAGCCACACAACTGATTACAGCAGTATCACATGCTCTCACCGTATAAACTCTGAAAGTCCTTGTAAAAGGTGTGCAGAAGCTCTTTTGCTCTGTTTAACTGAAGAGGTGTAATTGCATCTCCAAGAAGGATGAAAATACCTTCTGCCAGGTGTCCAAAATGTAGCGGGTATTTGTCAGGCAGGTAATCGTTTAAACATGGGAGTGCGTAGCATAACAGCCAAGCTTGCAACTCTGAAGCTTTAAACAAAGTAAAAAGGGATAAAATGCTTAACAATCAATTGTTAATAACATTTTCTAATTAGCTTCACACTGAACAGTTGTTGTGACCCACATGCCCTTTTAGCCTGCATGCATGGCAGGCATTCAAATACTAGAAGTCTGAAGCATGATTAGAGGGGAGCAGAAGAGAACACATACAAGGACACCAATCTACCTTCATGATTGATTAGCACACACAAAGGTTTGATCATTATTAATTTGTTGCTTGTGGAGGTTCGCGTTCCCACCACAGTTTCAAATTCATCAAATGCAAAATGATAATACTTTGTAACACTACTTGACTATACACAGACATGCACCTTTCAAGTTTTTGAAATGCTTTTCTAAGTCCCTTGGAAGTCTTGACAAATAATCAGGTGGTCTCATCCTTTGCAGTCGCTTGCTGATGTTTGCAATCTGCAATGTGTGCATGAAATGTAACCATGTATAAAATACTATATAAAGCACATTGACAAGGGTAGATATCAGTCATTAACCTTCAAGTGCTAGCAAATGATCATTTACCTTTTATAGTTCATGAGCCACCTCACTGCAGACACACCACTGATCAATACGAAGACTATCGTCCTCAACCTAATTGAGGGATAGCCATGACAATAAATAATAATTTTACTAAACTTACTTGCCCGCCAATGAAATAAGGTTGTTTGTGATTTGATGCTGACAGCCATTTGTAGAGGAGAGTCTTGGTAATTCCTAATAGACAGCCATGCATGTAATCTGGTACCATCCCAACAACAATATCAAACCAAGGCATTAATGCCAGACTTGTGACATCAAAGATACCTGCAACCTAGTTGACAAAACTCAAGTTAGAGTGCCTGTAACAAATTTCACAAAAATGAAAGTTTCATTTAGCAAAGTTAAATCATGTTTCAGCAATTTATTTTCTTTGTTTATATCTAAGCAAAATGCAGTCCTCCCATACAGCCTAGTCAGATTCGATCTAAGATCTAATATTTGCAAGAAACATTAAAGCCATTAAGTTCTCAACAAGAATCCCTAAATGTATCTAACCTTTTTTTTTGGGACCTTGATGTGCTGCGATAGCATTGGTCAGAAATGAGTTGGTGGTACGCTTTGGAGATGTTTCCTCATGAATTCTGTATGGATAACAGCGAGCATGGCCTTTTCCTTGTTTTACAACAATACCTGGCTCCTCACATGTAAGACAGCCACTTTCCCCATTGTGTTGTGTCATACAAAGAAGGTAGGATTTTCCTTGCAAATCAGTTGACCCAAGAATGACAGCAGCCTTTACAGTGACTGGAGACTGCTCAACAGCCAACACAATCTGAATACCTATTGATACCAGAAAGTACAACAACCAATTTAAACATGCAATCTATTTTCAAGTCAAATTGAACAGATGTCACATTTACTCACCATCATTATATAACTTGGTCATTTCGGTGGCAAAAGGTTCAAAGTAGACATTAAATGCTGGTTTTCCTTTACCCTGCCAAATTCCCCACATAGGCATATTTTGTTTGGAAAACCTGAAAATGAATGTACATGTCAGACAATGTGAGTGAAAGATGTAAGTAAGTGAAAGACACTTCTGTTCTGTACACTGTTTGAGATACAAAACTGCTATGCTTTAGTTTAGATCAACTATTAATTTTCTACCTGTACATAAATGACAAACACTATCACCTGGGTAATACACAGCCAAATACAACAAACAAGAGTAAAACATCTACTCTACAGGTTGGGTTTCAGTTGATAACATTGACAACAAGCAAAATTATTATCGTTTCAATCGCAGTATTGTTCATAAAGCCCAATACCACTTCCATAACAAACCTGTCAGGGGAGGGAAGCTCATTCACTGCATTAGGAAGACAGGCCACAGGGAAACACTGGATGACGAGTACAAAGGTGCTCCATCGGTGTTAAAGATCAAGCTGATATTTGCCTTGTTGTGTAAGAACTGGCCTTTCTCACACAACTCAATATAATATTTTCCATCCATGATGTCTTCTATGACTTCTTTCCCACGACACTTAATTCTGTTTTGAATGGTTGACCAAATCCCATCTCCTTAAAATACAAACAATTTACTTTATAGGAAAAATTTTTCACTCTGTATTAATAATTGTGAACAACACATTGTTCATATAGAAATTTAAAGAACAGAAGCAGACACAAAATAGCTTAAACAAGAACCTCCTATGCTAATCTTTGTAAAGACTTAAAATATAACACCCTGATTACTAGCCTATTCTTAACATCATTTACCATTAGGTATTCATTAGTTCTCACGTTAAGCATCACTTACTTTCCAAAAGATCTTTCAGCTGGTCTTGAATGTTTACTGTGACAAAACTGTTTTTGTGCTCCTGTTTTGATTGGTGATGTGCACTTCCCTTGTATCGAAGTCTAGTAAAAAATTAGAAATAAATAGTCGAATTATCAAAATGTTGAAATTTGTCAGTATCAAGCAGATTGATAATTCAGGGCTGTGCTGACTAGCACCGCCCGGTGGCCCTTAGCGCCTTACTTTTGCTCTTGGGCGACTCAGGAATCTTAGGTTTTTCATATGAAGCATATGATGGGGACCCTGGATTTCAGAGCACAGTGGGCACTCAGGGCTCCCTTCAATTTTTCTTAGTGCACAGCATGGTAATTACGTGGATGTTGACAAGTCACGATGATTTGCGATAGCTCAGTCCAATAATACTTATTTTTCTTTGTTTTCTTAGGTAAATCACTATTACTACATACCCGGCATAACCAAATGAACCGTTAACCAAACAATAAATGAGGAACAAATTGAAAAAACAAAAATAATAAAAACCAAACATCCAGTTTCCGAAACTCACCCATTACAATTGGCTGTAGAACAGTCATACTTGTTTGGATCATCCAAAGGGAAAAGCGCAAGGCATTTTTCACGAATGTCATAAACATGCAGTTCGCACTTCCAACACACTTCTTGTGCTTTGCAGTAAGTAAGTGTTCTGAAGGTTTCATTTTCAGGACAAGCGGTTTTGATCAAATCTATCATATCTTTAGCAGCTTCGCTGGTGATACAATGTCTTGAAACGTACGACAGAATAGCCATGCAAGCTTTTTCCTGGTCAGAGAAAGAACCAGCAAGTGAACTGTTATGATCTGAACTCTTGTCTTCATCAGATGTATCAATATGATCGCCATTGTTGTTTATGTCTGACTCGACTTCACTGCTGCTTACAACTTCTTCCAACGAATGGCCATCACTGTCCAGGTCAGAATCTTCACTATGATCCAAGAATGGAGATTCTCTCGGTGATTCCGATTGAACACTTTCTTCCAGTGCTTCAGTATCATCTATATGGCTGCATTCGGGTTCCCTACTGACGCTTCATGCATGAGACTCAACAGATGCAGCGAATGTACATGTAGCTGTTGAGCCTGTTGTCAGTTCGTGATCAGCTGAAGAAGTTTTTGAACGCTTTTGATTGAATCTTGTTGTCTTGGAATTGGTAGACTTGGATCTTGGATGTATAACTTGTATTTTTTTTTAAAAGGACCTAAATATCAGCAAACTGTCGTTATGATGGATGACCATAAGAAAACAAGAAATTAAAACGGCAATGTTATTGTTTGTTTTTATTCCGTAAGCGCGCCCATAAGAAAGCCATTGTAAAGTCAACTGTCAAAGCTGTCATCGTTAATGGACTGGAAAGCAAGGTAAGTCGCTCACGTTTGAACTGTCGACAATTTTAATTGTACCTCGTGAATTTTTCTTGCATCACATAGCTAAAGCCACCAAATCACTTGGCGAAACCAGATGTTTTGTATTTTGGTGCGCCACGCCAGTGCGCAAACGATGGAAACCCTTTCAAAGTCAGGTGTCAATATCTAGCGAATAGAGGGAACAAGATATTTTTAGAATGAGTTTACGGCATATGGCATTTCAAGGACTGGACTGGACTGGACTAGTAAAACGAGGACTAGTAAAGCGGGGACTAGTAAAGCGAGGACTAGTAAAACGAGGACTAGTGAAGCGAGGACTAGTGAAGCGCGGACTAGTAGAACGCGGACTAGTAGAACGTGGACTAGTAGAACGTGGACTAGTAGAACGCGGACTAGTAGAACGCGGACTAGTAGAACGCGGACTTAACAACAACAAGAACAACAAAAATTCATACGAAGGCGATCACAAGACTTAATGGCGAGCCAATTTAGTGAGTGACAATCCTTGTTTGACCTTTAAGCTACACATGGGTTTGACATGCACCAGATACAAACGAATTTATAAGTTTAGGCTAAGAAAGAACTTTATTCAGCACCAGTTCAAAATCCTAAAATACACTTTCGTCGTAAATTTCACAGCAGAAACGCAGGAATTCGATAAATAAATGTCGCATTAAATCTCCTTGTGTCTAGGTAGAAAGAGTCTCATTGACTTCAGCTTTTCGGTGGAAGAATAACCGATTTGTGATCGCCTTCGTATGAAATTTTGTTGTTGTTGTTGTTGTTGTTGTTAAGTCCGCGTTTTACTAGTCCCCGTTTTACTAGTCCGCGTTTTTCTAGTCCGCGTTTTACTAGTCCGCGTTTTACTAGTCCGCGTTTTACTAGTCCGCGTTTTACTAGTCCGCGTTTTACTAGTCCGCGTTTTACTAGTCCGCGTTTTACTAGTCCGCGTTTTACTAGTCCGCGTTTTACTAGTCCTCGTTTTACTAGTCCTCGTTTTACTAGTCCTCGTTTTACTAGTCCGCGTTTTACTAGTCCTCGTTTTACTAGTCCCCGTTTTACTAGTCCCCGTTTTACTAGTCCAGTCCAGTCCAGTCCAGTCCAGTCCTAAAAATACCATATGCCGAAGAAGAAAGATTCTGGCGCTCACCTATTGTCACGTGATAGGAGGCAGCCAATCAGTTAGTCAAGAATTGACAATCGTTTAGACCTGACTGAGCGGCAATTTTGAAGCGTGGTTGATTCTCGTAGTTCTGCGGTGGTCTTTTCATCCTTTTTTTCTTCAATCAATTAGCTTATATTCGCCTACAATGGTTTGGGTAGTTGTTCAGTGGGTTGGAGAAAACAGTGTCAGCGTTATAAATGAAAAGGAGATCAATGAGGAAGCAGATTTGATCATGGAAGGGGCCACTGTCTCTGTGATCTCGAAGAACTCTAAAGGAAAAGCACAAATCTATCGAGCAGTTGTGCAAAAAGTCTTTGGTGAGTTAACTTATTAGCTTAATAGGGCAAGATTTCCAATTATAATCCAATAAATTAAGGGCCAGTGAAATTGAACTTAAGTTGACCTGATGTCTTAATATCCTTCAACTAAGACTGATAACATTTGTATGTCTAAACAGCTATCAATTCTTCTCCACAGCAACAAAATCCAAAGCACTAGACCACGAAAAAACCCTTATTAAGCCACAGGTGAGATGAAATTCTAAATGCCATTCTTTATGATAACAGAAAGTGGTGGCTGCATTCAAGCTTAACTTTCAACGTATTAATTAAGCCTTGCATGGACCTGTGTTACTCCTACAGATGAACAGCAGGCACTGAAAAGACCAAGGAAACCATCGAGAAAGGTTGCTGATGTTCAACAAGGTTTGAGTATTATGATTCTCCTTTTGAAGTTAAACCTATCAATAAGCTTATATTATTACACGACTCGGGCAGTCAGAGGGCCAATAACTAAAATCAACCAATCAAAATGCTCTATTGCCGGTCCAATATTCTCTAAGTATTGGACCGGGCACTGTCCCGAATGGTCCCGAATGATACCACATTTGTGTCCCTTTGAACTTCAGTCGTATAATAAATCTTTTATTAACCAAGCTTGCTCAGGACCGTACTGGAAGAATATCGACCCTCGGTCTTTATTGCCAAGACCTCGGGCCGATATTCTCCCAGTACGGCCCTCGCGCTTGGTTAATAAGATTTATAAATTAAACGTCAAGAGGGTGAACCTCCTAAATCATATAGTTGCTATCAACAATAATCTCAGTGTCTCTTAATTGAGGAACTTAAATCATATGTAATTGCCTCTTTGCAGATGATAGTGAAGATAAAGGCACTCTAGTGCCAACAACAAAAAGCAAGAATTTGATGATTGGAAATAAAGATAAAGAGAAAAAAAGAAAAAGTCAAATCAATGGGAAAGAATCAACGAGAAAGAAATCAATGGGAAAGAAATGCAAAACTGCAAATCAAGATAACAAAGTTAGTAACCTGCAAGTTCTTTACTTAACTAATTTTCTTCTCCAAAGTATTTGTCAATCATCATGTGTGAATTTGTTTTCAGTTACATTTTTTATTCTAGACCTCAAACTTGAGTTAAACATGCAGACAGTGCTTAAATTAAATGAACATGCCAATGTCAACATTCTTTGATTCTACGTTTGGAAGCAAAAAACTTATAATTGGCTTGAAAATACAGCTTAATGAGGGAAATCAGGCCTTCAACTTTATAAACTTTGTATATTCTTACTTAAGTATAGAACCTTACGCCTGATGCCAAAATTGTACCTGCCAGGGTAAAAGGTTAAGTTGATTTTATTAGGTTCGCCTTAAGTTTAACCATTATGTGAACAGACAAGCTAAAAGAACAAATACAAATTGCTGCAAAAATTGTTGAGACAAATCTGTTTAAATGTACAACAATTTTTTTAAAAAAAGAAGTCTGTCCCTTTTGCTTTGTAGCTGCAACAGGAATTTCAATCTCAACGAGTGAATGCCATCCTTGCTAAAAGATCCCTCCCACTGGGCCAGTTGCCAAAGGAAGTCACTGAAGTGATAAGGGATGAAGAAGAGGAGAATATACCTCCAAGCTTCAATCCTCAACAGGACCAAACTCCCTCCCAAAGTGTGCTTGGAAACCCTGGGAACACACAACAGACACAACAATACTCACCACACTCACAGCATTCCAAATCAATGCATACACCAATTCAACCAAGGACCAATTCTATTCTACCTCCAGTCACCGTGCTGCCCTCCACAACAACAGAACTACAGTCACATGCACACAGTTCAATGCCCAGATCGCTCACACCACTCAGAGCAACAAGCACTCCGACAAACAACCACATACAACTTCCACCATCACAGAGGCCTTCATCATCCTACATGTCAATGCTGGAGGATGACGGTTCACCATATGACACTTTTGGCATTACCCCTTTGAAAAGTCAGGAAATCCATGTGGGTGGTGGGCATGGAAATGACTGGGATAGCGAGTCCTTTGCCTCCCACTTCACACAGGAATTTGAAAGTTTGAAGGCAGAGGTTGACACCCTTCGCACGGAAGTGAAGTTCCTTCGAAAAATAGTCAGGGAAATTAGGTATTTAAATAACCTAAGGATACTTGTGAGCAAAAATATTCTGCTGTAGTTTTGTTACAACCAATTTTTTAAAACACAAACACTCTCGTGTTACCATCCTTGTTCCAAAGGATTTTTAGCTATTGAAAGACAGCACTGTTTCCAGAAGTTATGATCTTGGGTCAAATGCTACACTGGACCAATTCCTTTCACGCTAGTAAAATGGAGATATCTTACCATTGGGCAGAATCGTGTAGTATTGATTTTGAGCATCTGATCACTTCAGCAATATTCTCTACACTTGATATTATTTTTCTACATAAATTAAGCCTCACAGAGAGATACTTTAAGTCCTGCACACTTTAAATAAGTTTATAATACATTATGTTCAAGTACTGCCTGTTTCATTCTAGCGATAGAAAAGTTAATGCTGAATGTAAAACATGAATAGCACTGGCTTGGCCCAAGGCATTTAATAAGTCGCTTTGAACTTTCAGCTGAAATCACAGCCCCAAATGTGATATTTTTTTAAACTCTGTCTTGACCCTTTAACCCCGTAGGGGGTCTCCCTTTGACGAATAAAATTGTCTGGCGTTAGACAGAGTAAAATCATCTGGCATTAGAATAAAATCCGCAAGTCACTCTTAGGGAGTAAAGTGTTAATGTTTAGACAAAATTTAATTGTCCTTTCTGATGTGTTGTGTAGGCAAACAAGGTGTCAGATGAAAGTGAAAGAAATGAGGGAGGCACACTGGTAAGTAAAATGCAATGTTTTGAGAATGGGTCAGAATGAAATATGTTACAATGTGTGCGCAGCAAAATTTAACTTCAGTGCTGTAAACTTTTTACTGAATTTGAAAATTCAGTGGTTAATTTTTGGGTACTTTTTCTTCACAGGGTACCTTACTTAAGATGGTTGAAAATACAAGTTGATCTTTTGATGGCCTGAAAATCATACTGTTCCACCTCTTTAATGAGGAAGAACTCAGGACCTCTTCCCTGAAGGGTGTGACCACTGTTGCTGGTGGGGCTAACCCAGGAATAAACAAGGAGAAGCTAAATTTACTGTACAGTAAGTAAGAGACCTTCTGTAGTCAAACAAACGCTATTGAAAAAGTAACAAAAATCAGTGGCAAGTAGAAAAAAATTGACTGGCATGAATTTGACATTGCTATCATTGTTGATAATCCTGTGTTTTGAGTGATTTTCCGTATAATCATTAATCCCATTAAAATTGTTCCAAAGTTTGTCATAGCAGGTAATTAACCAAATATCATGCAAGTGTTTGGGTTCTAGATAAGCTTTCATTAGGAAGGGTGCCATTGAGGAATTCTAATAGTCAATTTCCACTGCTCCCACCAAATCATTATAAATTTACTATTAATTTGTTGGGTCATGTAGGTGGCATTTTTAGGGTTTTGACCACAGATTCCCCACTTCTATCTGGTACACTGAGTATGAATGCCAATAAGAGTCCATACTTTCATTGGAAGATAGATGTATTGTTTTTGTTTTCCTTGTTACTTAGACAACTCTGTTACTTGTAACTTGTACATGTATGACTGGAATGTAGTGAAAAGATAAACCTGAATGATTTTGCTTTGAATAAACCTGTCAGGATCAATCAAGTACATGTACAAGTAGGCATGGTCAAACTTGAAAAACTATTGCCAACTTTCGGGAGGAATTTGGAAAGGTTCAAAGAGAATTATCCTTTTGTCATAAATGATACTGCATGATTAGTCAGTGGCCAAACAGGAGTTTGGATTTCAGCTGTCATTCATGATCTTGGTAATTTCTGTGTAACTCATTTCTGAGTTGTACCAAAGTTACATTTAAGACCAACTCCATCTCTCGTTTTTCTCCAATAGCTGTTATGGAGAAGCGCTACCAGACAACCCAAGGGAATGTAGACAAGTGGATCAGGGGACAGCAGAGGAAGCTGCGAGATCAATTCAAGGGATCAAGAGATCAAGGAAAGTGCTATGGTTGTTAAGAAAGAAGAGTTTTTGGTTCAAGTGATGTTGCTGTTAAGAAAACCTCGTTACATTTCTGATCAAATTTAATTGAAGAGAACTTTTAGATTCTAATTATTTACCAGGAAAGACTGTACTAAAATACAATTTCTACATGTATGCAAAATTGATTCATAATTCTTATAAAATAGAATTGTTAGTATTGGTATAAAAGTACCCATTTAATGAAAGTGCAATGTAATAAATATTTTTCTATTAAAATTTAATAATTTCAGAGGAATTATTGTTGTTCATTTATATTCCTGACTGTATCAAATCTAATGTGAGCTCTACTAGACAATAATAAATTTCTTGCTGAGTCAGCTATTAGTATTCCTAGGGTTTCCTAGGAATTCCTAGGAATTTTAGTCCAATTTAATTCCAGGGTAAAACAATTTCTAAGAATTCCTAGGAATTCCTAGGAATTTTAGTCAAATTTAATCTTCAAGGGTGAAAAAATTCCTAGGAATTCCTGGGAATTCCTAGGAATTTTAGTCCAATTTAATTCCAGGGTAAAACAGTTTCTAAGAATTCCTAGAAATTACTAGGAATTTTAGTCAAATTTATCCTTCAAGGGTGAAAAAATTCTTAGGAATTCCTGTGAATAAAGTCCAATTTATCCAGAATAAAACAATTTCAAGGAATTCCTAGGAATTATGCATCCTCACCAAGCAAGATTAGAAAAGCTTGGAATTCCTAGGAAATCCTAGGAATTCCATGTTCCAATTACCGTGAAAATTCACAGCTTTGTTCCTGGGAATTCCCAACAATGGATTCTTAGGAATTCTTAAGAAAATCCAAAGAATTCCAAGGAATTCCTACCTTTAATTCGCAAGGGATTATTTCACCCGTTTGGGTCGACCTAAATTGCAATCTATTTCGTCTTATGTGATGTTCGACCTTTTGAACTAGGCTTTAATTCGCTAGAAGAAAGAATCCTGTGTTTCTGCTTTTCACCTTTGTTCGCTTGTTTTGTTTTGGTGTTTTAGGCCCGGTTCAGACGCCGAACATTTTATGAGCCGAACTAAATTCGAATTTGGACCGACCCAAATTAAAAAGATACGTCTGCTGATTCAAACGCCGTTCTTTTTGGCCGTTCCCAATTCAGTTCGAGTAAAACCAGTCAAACTGCTTGCAAAATACATTAAAACAATTTATGCGTTAGGATCGGCACATGAAAAAGTACGGCGTTTGAATTAAAGCCGTTCCAAAGGCGTTCTAAAGGCGAAATTCTCGGCCAAGCTAGGCGGGAAGAACGGGTGAGCCGTTCCGAATCGAAATAGCCGTTCCAAATTGATTCAGACGCCCATCTTTTCAGGTGCTTAATTCAAGGCATTAGGTTCGGCTCATGAAAAGATCGGCGTCTGAACTGGGCCTTACATCATAGGTTTACTTTTGAGCGACAGGGATTGCGAAACCGTCTTGTTAATGTATTGCATGACAAGTTTCATGGTAGAAACGTGATTCTAGCTCAGCTGAATTCTTGGTAATGGATACTGTTGAAGAAAAGTGTAAACAAAGACGGCAGTAGAAATTCCATTATATTTTCTGTAAGAAAACTTGTATTATCCTGTAAGAAAGTAACTTGTATTCTGCCCACCCTTCTCTGGGTTCTCGCGCTTTTCATTGGGCGAGATTTCTCTTCGAATTTTCATCTCACATATCAAGTGAACAGAAACTGACAGGCCTGTGGTTTGTTTTAGGGTTAGTTACTGGCCTTATATACAAAATGACTTTGCGATTTTAAGAAGACTTCTGCAAATCAGCTCAAGGATATATGTAACCATATTAGAAATTCAACATGTCCATTTCATCTGTGATTGATTGTAGACCCTGTGATTGACATTGTTCTGTTGCTCGGGGATTTAAGTCGACAGATAAGCGGCGAATTTTTAAGATCGAAGCTGCCATAATTTTTTCCATCAACAGTGTTCTCAGAAGACTTTAGAGTGAAAGGGTTAAGGAAACCAAATTTTTTTTTTTTTTTTTTTATTTTTTTATCAGAGGGCACTGCAATCTGATTGGTTCTTAGAGCGGTCCGTACTTTTCTATCTGTGCCAACGGGTACGGTAACGCTTACGTGAGTCGCCGAGTACATCCTTACCTTGGTTCCCATTTTTCATGATTATTTCGTTTTGCCTAAAAACTCGTTGGTAATTAATACTAATCCTTCACAAAAAGTAACTCCGAAAGTGAAAACGTTTTGTATTTGTTTACAATTAAATTATCGATGTAACTTACATTAATTTAATATCTGAATTCTCTCTAATAATTCGTTCGTGTTAAGAGACTGGGGTGAGCGAAATTTTCAGTTCTGGTACAAATACAGTTACCTTAAGTCTTTCCAATTGTGTTCAGTTTGGATTTCAATGAGAAAAGCCGCATTATATACCCTTGGGTATACTTAAGGTGTCTTATTTGAATTTAATTTTTTGGTGAAAGGAAGACCAGATTTACACACGACTTTGCAGCAAACAAACAAGACATCTTATCTTGCTCAACTTAAAAACATACATTTAAATGTTCTTACACTTTCCTGGCTATTTACTGATTGAACAGAGTTAAATTTTCGCACTTAAATCGTCGATGGAGGTGAATAATACTGTTCGTAAGATCATTGACTGATTTTGAAGAAAAAAGTGTCGTGACAGTCAGAACTTGAGTCACCAAACCAGTACCGTTGTTGTTTTCAAGAGTACATCCACTTTTTCCCTATTCGCTCTCTTATTGATAGGTGTCAGATGGTGACAGATACTTGGAAAAAAAAAAAAAGGTTTCTTTGTTCGGACGTCTTTAAAATCATCATTATCATGTCATAAATAAAATTGAGGGCACAATTTTTCTCAATACGGACCGACCTATGCTGGTGAATAACGTATATTTACTGAAGAAGAAAAAAAAAAAAACTCACTTAATAGTGTTAGTGTAAATAATGCGTCGATAAATTCAGAGCTTCAACGTTCAACCCCCGGGGACATTTGACTTTGGATGACATTGAATGATGATGATGAGGAGGAAAAAAAAAGAACTAAGGGAGCTCTCGGAGTCTAATCTTCTTACCTTATCCAACAGCACTGGCATTACAATGTGACGTATGTACCAACCTACCATTTTTTATGTTAGGAGTTCCTGTTTGTCCAATGGAGACTCAAATGTCCATATAGTCTATACAAGTGACCAGTGACCTTCTAAAATTCTTAACAGCGCGCTTTTTATAAAACGTTCATTCTGACATTGTCAGAGGTGGTAGCTTAGAGAGGGTCTTCATAGTGAGAAAACAATTGACTGTTCATTTATAAATCTACAGAAGCTTTGAACATCTGAAGGATGGTGCAAAAAAAGAGACTAAAACTTTAACACTTTACAAGCGCTTAGAAAAGTCTCAGTTTGGCAATGTTTCTATCAAATTATAAGCTTCAGGGTGTCATTACTGGTTCGCAAAGCTAACAAGAAAAGTAATCAATCAAACAACCACTCTGTTTTTTCGTCCTCGAAATCGCTTCCGAGTATTCCGTGTTGACATGATCGACATTAAGATATCACAATTTCTGTCAAATCGACCGCGGTCAAATGAAGCAGTAGCTCGAGGACACTTGGATAACAAGAACATTTGCAAAAGTAAGACGTTTCTTCGTCTTGACACCACGACCGTTCCCGGCACAAAAAAAAAAGAAAAAAGATTCTGAGTTTCCCTGAGAACTTGAACTTCAGACCTTAGGATTTTGCGCTCTGACGCTTTACCACTGAGCCATATGGACCCTTGCCGTACAAAGTCATTATTAGGTTCGTCTAGGACACGCGTTAAGGTTCATACTCCCGATTTTTTTTCTTTACAGTGGAAACAATCAAGTGAGGGAAGCATGATGCGGTTCGTGTTCATCATTTTATGTATCAATTTGCTGCTGGGCTTCACCGAGGGCTCCAAGAGGCCTAGGTGCGACAATGCATACTGGTGGGAGAGCTTAGATAGGGCCAAATGGTCTGTTTGTCCCAAAACCAACACCTACCTCCGAGGATTTTGGAGAAGTGCTTTTCAACGGGGAGACGAAAGAGTTGGACGCCTGGAAGAGGGAAGGTGCTGCGATGCTGTGCTGCCCCTATATGCAGGCCAACCGGCAACGTGTTCAAATACAGACTGGTCAGACAGGTTGAATCGGTGAGTTGTTCTCTCAGTTCCAGTCTTCTATGCGTAAATTCTTAAGGATGTCACGTGGCGTTGTGTCACATCCTAAAGAACGACCTGGTGGGAGATAACAATCCCTTTCTGAATGAAGCGTGGTGTAAAGCTAAAAGATACAATTGAATTCAATAACTACGTACGCATCATTTTTATTACCATATTCTGAGACTATTTACCGCTGGTCAGAATGGTTACACATGGCCCATCCGTCAAAATTTACAAGTAAATATAATGTTTCTAAATGTGATCGCCAAATTTAAAAAAAGCTACTAAATTGTTATTTTGTTGATAAAAGAGAAAGAAAACCCCTTAGTAGCTCACCTCCTCTCCACTTTTCTATCTCTTGTACCTCTAAACTACTGAAACATGTTTTTACGTTTTTCAGGCGATGGAGTATATAATTTTTCAGCGTTAAGAAATGAATGTTCTGACCATGTCGAAAAACCTTAGATTATCTTAGAGAAGCAGTCATTGATAAGTCAACTGGTTGAGTCTCCTATCAGCGAAGACGTTTTCATTAACATTTATGCCGATAACTATTCAGACCCAGTTGATCAAAATTATTTTACTCTTCTTAGGTATAACGTCTGGGCCCTTTGTCCTTCCGGTTATTTCATGAATGGCCTCAGACTTGATCGTTCTCTTCCCGCGTTTTTGAACAACATAGCCGAGGCAAAATGTTGCCGTCCACAGAACCATCCCAGCAGTTCTGACGACTGTTACGATGAAGATGTTACCATTTCATTTGACAAAAAAGGGTGGAGTGAATGCCAGAGGGACGGTTTTTACATGACCGGTTTCTACAAGAGTGACTGTAATAACCTCTATTGTATTGAGAAGTTCAGATGTTGCAAGATGATCAATGGTAACATCAGTCTTCTTGTCTAGTTAGGTAGATGGATAGAGATAGTGGATAGAGCGCTGGACTGTTGTGCGGGAGGTCGAGGGTTCGAGCCCCGGCCGGACCAACAATCAGGGTCTTAAAATAATTGAGAAGAATTTGCTGCCTTTCTATAACATCAAGAAAAGGTTAGATATTCTAGTCTTCTCGGATAGGGACGAATAAATGGAGGTCCCGTATCCTGCAGGGTTGGGGTAGGAAACGTTAATTTCCAACACACGAGATTACTGTGTGATGGATGTCCTCCCCTGGAGTGGGTTGTACAACGGATTGCTTCCAGGGAGACAATTGCAACGGGATTCCATCTGAAAGTGAAGTCGCTGGTCTGTCTGTCTGGCTTGCAAGCTTCACCGCCATTTTGATGGCCCTTTACAAAAGTTTCTCAACTGATTTGCAAATTGAAAGTAGTTTAATGCGCATTTTCTTTTCCAATTTATTAACTGCTGTTAAAAGTAATCTTTGAAAAATAAACT
Source organism: Stylophora pistillata (assembly GCF_964205215.1). Classification (NCBI taxonomy): domain Eukaryota; kingdom Metazoa; phylum Cnidaria; class Anthozoa; order Scleractinia; family Pocilloporidae; genus Stylophora; species Stylophora pistillata. The sequence continues at coordinate 17,875,375 of NC_142529.1, forward strand.
TGGGTTACAGTTTTGAGAAGAATTTTGACTACCGAACATACAAAGTGCAAATGTACATAGCATAATTACCATCTGCAACCTTCCAATGAAGATAAACTATGACACAGGGCGCTGACGGAAAAAATTTAAAAATTTAAATTTGAAAAGAGATGACAAACAGTGGCAGAACCTTATACATGTAGATATATACATACTACATTTTTCCCCATGGAGGATCACAAGAAAATGACCTCGGATTTCTCCATAGATCTGTAGAAGAAAAATCAGTTATTTCGCTTTTAAAACAGGTGTCAATCACGGGCTAAAATAACGCTCAGTAGGGATGCGCACAGCCATTCCGGACGGTAACATGACTATTATTACTGTAAAAGTTACTATCGTTGAGGTTTATCTTATGGCTACATATTTAACTGACACAATTAGCTGAGCAAGTGTCACGAGCCATGCAAGGTTCTAATTCTTTGTGGTATTACATTGGTGGATCAGTGGCAGCAGTAATTGTCGTTTCACTGATTGCCTGTTTCTTTTGCAAGCGTCGAAGGACAGGTGAGGCCCAGTTGTCCTGTTTTATTTTATCTAGCTTTGTTTAAAGTAAGAAAAGCTAAAAATTGGTTAAACTGATTATTTTTGTCAATTTTTGTTTTTCTTTCTAACACTTACAACTTTCTTTGCATTGTACTTCTTAATTCCGTCCCAAGGTCCTCCTGAAATTAATCCTCAGCTCAAGAATCAGTCGGTTACCTATAACTCACCGCTTCAGTTGAATTGCTCTGTAAGCGGTTTCCCTACACCTGAAGTATTTTGGACTAAAGATGGAGAGGATCTCGGCAAAGAGAACACACTCATTATTCATCAAGTGAGGTCTAAAGACTCTGGCAGATACACGTGCAGCGCTAAAAACCGCGAAGGAAGCAAGAAATCAACCTTTTGGATTAAAGTAACGGGAAGTATGTCTCTCATTTATATTTAAAAGAAATGTTCACGTTTATGATTCAAAAATACATTTTTTCGAGTCAGATTTTATTTTCATTTGCAACTTAAAAGATCCAATAAAATACGAGCCTTTTTGATAAGGGGGACATCGGTATTTTCGTTTCTGCGGTTTTAGTTATTTTTTCGATTGGTTTTTCGGTTTTTTTGCCGAAAAGAATTTTGGTTTTCCGGTTTTGGTATTCAAGGCGGTTTGCAGATTTTCCATTTTATAGCATTTGGTTCTCAGTTTTCGTAGAAATACTGACGGGAATCAACTATTTCGATGCTATTCGGCTGTTACTTTGGGCATCGTCAACTATGCTCGACATCGAAAGCATCATGGAAATTCCTAGCTACATGCAAGACTACCTTATTCTGTCAATGGCTCAAGTAGCTATCAAATAAGTCGACTGACGCTCTGCGGAGACATTCATAGCAACCCTGGGCCTGCACGTAAGTCTACGGTTCCGAAATTCCCGTGCAAAGAATGTGGTAAAGCGGTAAGCAGTAATCAAGACGCCATCTTGTGTTCACAATGCTTGTGCAGGTCTCATGCGAAGTGTCTCCAATTGTCTAGAACCGGCTTCCAATATTACTTAGACCATCCGGATCTGGACTGGGTGTGTTCTCTCTGTTCTCTTTCGCAACTGGCTCCGGAAGACCTTATGGATACAAGTGTTCTCTCTGTTTCGCCAATTATACTCGATCCTCTCGATGATGAAGCTTGCAACTCGTCTACATTTAGCGAAGTTAGCGAAGATGGGTTCGATTCTCTCGCTTGGTACCAGGCCAACATAAGGGAATACTATAAGTTCAATCTTAAAATTGCTTATTTAAATATTAACAGCCTGATAAACAAAATAGATGAAACAAAAGAGATGCTCAGAAGGAACATGTTTGACATTTTATTTATCGCTGAGACTAAAATCGATGCTACTACTTCCACTTTCCTCCTAGCCCAACCAGGTTTTCGGATTGTTCGCAGAGATCGCAAAAAAGGTGGAGGTGGTCTTATTGCCTACATAAGAGCTGATTTGTCAGTGTACAGGAGAGCGAAGTTAGAGCCTGAAGGAGTGGAATCAATCTGCTTGGATGTCAAGGACAATAACAACAGTCGTTTCCTTGTTTGTGCGTGTTATAGATCACCAGGTAAATGCAATGAGCTGGAATTTATGACCTCACTATCCTGCGCTGCTGAAACAATGTATAACACCAGGAAGGAGCTGTTATTACTCGGTTATTTTAATCAAGATATGTATGTCAGTATTGCTGAGGGCCGGACTGCAAACAGAAACTTGGTCGACTTTTGTGATCGATTTTGCCTTGCTAATAAAATCACGAAACCGACACGCGCTACCGACAAAATAAAGAGCCTTCTCGGTGTCATTCTTACAAGTAACAATGGGCGCTTTGTTGCTTCAGGCAATTTGCACCTTGGTTTGAGCGACCACGACTTGGTGTTTGTTGTACGCAAAAACAAAATTCCACGTCCAAAACCACGCTTTGTTGAATACCGCAGCATGAAGCATTTTGATCACCAGAAGTTCTTGGCGGACCTAAGTGAAATTCCTTGGGGGACGGCTTATTGTTTCTCGATGTGAATGATGTATGGGGTCATTGGAGCAAACTGTTTAAAGACGTTCTTGATAGGCACGCACCTATTAAGAAAAAATGGGTGCGCGGTAATCAGCTTCCTTGGATCACACCTCAAATCCAACGTGAAATTGCTCTGCGAAACAGGCTTTTCAAAAGGTACAGAAAAAACCCAAAGGACAATACATGGATTGCTTATAAGCAACAGCCCAATAAAGTAGCTTCACTTAAGCGCAAAGGAATAAGTAAATTTTGTTACGACACGGCATCGGGAGCGAAACATCCTGGTGAATTTTGGAAGAAAATGAAGCCTCTTCTTCCTAACTCTGGCATAAATAAACTAAGTAACATAACTCTTGTAGAGAACGGTGTGGTCACGACGGAACCCAGGCAGGTGGTGGAAATATTTAATAGCTATTTCGCCAATGTAGTTTCAACAAATCATCGCGAAAATTACTTCAACGATCATCCAAGTGTAAATCTAATCGCCAGCAAAATGCTGCTAGATCAGTTTGTCTTCCAGCCTGTGAGCTGCGGCTATGTTCGTCAAATCTTAGACAATCTAAATCCCCGGAAGGCTGTTGGCGTAGATGGAATTTCACCGCGTCTCTTAAGGCTCGCTGCTCCCATCCTAACGGAGGAGATAACACAGCTGATCAACTATCTGATTATGAACCAATCATGGCCAACCGAATGGAAGAGTGAGAACTTGACAACGGTATTTAAAAAAGATGAGGATACACGCAAAGAAAATTATCGTCCTGTTTCCATTCTTACCGCCATTTCTAAAGTGTACGAGAAGGTTATGTTTGACCAGCTGTACGGCGCTTTCCATGAACATCTTTCTCCGAATCTATCTGGGTTCTTGAAGAAACACTCTTGTTGCACCGCACTCTTGAAGATGACTGAGGACTGGAGGCGAAGCCTTGACAAAAGGGAATTAGTTATAGCCGTGACAGTGGACCTGTCCAAAGTATTTGATTCTATTAACCATAACTTCCTATTGGCTAAATTAAAAGCGTATGGCTCCTCTCCGTCTGCATTAAACTTGATTTCTTCCTATTTGTTGGGGCGAAGACAGCGAGTTAAGTTGTCCGGTGTTTGCTCCAGCTACTCAAAAGTAATGGTGGGCGTTCCCCAAGGGTCCCTCCTTGGACCGCTGCTGTTTAACATTTATATAAATGACTTGAACTACGCCATACCAGATGTATCTCTGAGGTTATACGCCGACGACACAACTATGTATGCCTCAGACGTCTCGCCCATGGTTCTCGAATTTGTAGTGAATAATGGTCTTGAGCGGTTATCATCGTGGTTTCGAGAGAATCATCTGGTGATCAACAACACAAAGACGCAAGCAGTACCCATTGGTCCCTGTAAATACAGTTACGACCTGGCCATACATAGCTCTGTCATTGAGACACTGCCATCTATCAAAATACTTGGCGTTGAACTTGATACCATGCTATCTTTCAAGGATCACATCACTAAACAGCTTCAAAAGGTATATGCTAAAAGTGGCGCACTTAGGAGAACCAGGCGTTTTGTCCCTGACAATGTTATGTTAAGGCTCTATAAAACTTTCATTCTCCCTCATTTTGAATACTGTTGCCCCCTCTTACTTGGATTGGGGAAAGTGCAAGCGAATCGGCTAAAAGATGCCAACTATTATATTCTTAGATCACTGCTAGGCTATCGCAAGTCTACCCTTTATGATGAATTGCTGCGAATCTTGAATATGGAAACGTTAGACCAGAGAAGGAAACAACAATCCCCTATTCTGTTATATAAATGTTTGCATAACGAAGGTCCCAAATACATCACAGATTTTTTTAGTTTTAGGGAAACTATGTACAACCTGAGAGGAACCGGCATCAATTTGTGCGCACCTAAATTTAATTTAAATTTTATGAAAAAATCTTTCACTTATATATGTGCGCAGCTGTGGAATGGATTACCTACAAGTGTTAAACTGGCCAATGATATCAACCTTTTTAAGAAGCTATTGAGAACATTGAAACTTTAGCTGCTTCTCAATTTTATACTTGTATTTAAGTGACTCTCAATTTCATTGTACAAACTTAATTTTTAATTTTAATTTTAAATTATTTAAGCTATTGCTTCATCATTTTATACCTGTATTTAAGTGACTTTGAATTTTACTGTACAAACTTAAATTTTAATATTAATTGTTAGTTATTTTAATTTCTAATCAATTAGGTTTTGACAGTATGTATTAGGTTTTTTAGATTCTTTATCTTAGAGGCACGTACGTATTTTGAACGAGCTCTATGAGCTCCTTGACGCTACGTGGGTAAATAAAGTATTGATTGATTGATTGATTGATTGATTGATTGATTGATTGATTGATTGGGTATTCGAATTTGGTTTCCGAGGTGGTTTCGGTTTCTGTTTGGATTTCGGTTTCTCTTCGATCTGAGTGACAATTATGCGCTTCCACCAATCTCGAATAAGCGCAAAAACTTAACTTTGTATGTTCCATTTGTAACAACTGTATCAGATCGATTGGGATTTTGATAACTGGGTTTTGACTATCGCGTTCATGTATTGCAGGTTTTCACTGTCACACCATCATCAAAACCATTCAGCAAATTAAGTCAAGATTCAACGAGATAAAAGAAGATGAATATTCAAACAGTTCTGTACGGGAACAATCCTCTGGACTTCAATAATGATTGCGTCTGCCTCTTTTATAATTAATCGCCTGTAATCCTGAAATTATTATTATGTTTATCGTCTTCTGCTGTCATCCGTAGTGTCACGACAAGAACTGAAAATGAAGGAAAAAACTTGAATTACTAGGAGACTCCGTAAAAAAAAAACAACAACAACAGTATTAACAAGTAACACCGGGAGACTTCGGGAAAAAATTTGGGTCAGGATCGGAATTCTGTTGTTACAGTCCCTGATGTCGACAACATATGTAGCTTTGCCTCCTATAGGAGGCAGGAACCATAAAAATCATATATTTTTTTGTCCTTCGAGATGGTATTAATCTTCGCTGTTCTTCGTTGTTGCCTTCAACCTCGATAGCCGCAGAAAAATGGACTATTTGGCAGGCTTCTGAGTGAATAGACTCTGGGCAAAGTGAGATCGATCTACTATCGAGTTTACGCACAAACCTTATAATGTGAATCGCTTCGATTGCCTATGATCTGATGCGGCGAAAGAAGAAACGTTCGGAATTTGTTGTCGCGTATCGTTAATTTCAATCAGTCAAAGAATTTTCCGTCGCAAAAAGGTTTGTTCTGAAGTATTCTCCTTCTTAGGCAGAAAGCTCGGAGGTTTGTTATCAGATACAAACGGGAGAACGCCTTTTCAACTGCTTTATTAAGCAACTGAGGCGAAAGGAGACACAAGAATGGAAAGAGTGGAATTTGGCTCGTGCAGGCGAAGCAAGATTTGATTTATATGAAGATTAAGTTCTTCCCTGCTGACACCCTATTTACTCTTTTGATCTTCCAACTCTATGCAAATAAAGGTGTTATAAATATTTGCAGCGTCGAAAGTTGACGAATCTTGAATGTGTGCAGTTTGTTTGAGCTACATATGCGTTTACCATTCTGCGGAGTTGAATGGTTAGCATACTTGTGGATCTTTCAGTGATGTTACAGAGGGTTGACTTTTGATATAAGAGCAACCTTCCATTACCGCAAGAACATTAATTACAAGTTATCAATACTACTTTATTCAAATACACGATACACGTAAAGGTGGACCGCGAGGTTAACCCTTTAAAGGTCCTCTACCCCCAATTCCCTGTAAACATGCCAGACCACATCACAGTAAGCTTGTAAGTGGGTTCTTTAACGCCCCCCTCCTAACCAAATTAACTAGTTAATAGATGCAGGAGACGGGACCTACGGTTTATTCGTCGTTATCCGAGAAGACTCGAATGTTTATCTAGTTCTTGATATTATAGAAAGGTAGGACATTCTCCTTAGTTATTTTAAGAGCTCGGTTATTTTAAGACCTTTAGTTGTTTTATCTGAGATTAAGTGCTTTAAGTTCGAGTCGGCCAAACTATTCTTTGACTATTTTCCTCTTTAAAAATGCATCTCAGGTGGCCTTACAGCTTTTTCTATTGAGATGAAAACGTACATAACAGCGTCTCTTTATACAAATATTATGGTCCGCCTAAGTGTGATATTCCCACTTTTTTGAACTTGCGTGAGCAAATGGAAGGTTACAGATGGTTTTTCTTCAACATTGACTAGAGTTCATACCTGATCAATAATCTGAGTTTAAGTGGTTTTGTTGGCGACGTCAATAAACTATTGATAACGTTCGCAAGACCAAACTGAATCAAAACCCAAACTTGCAAGACTCACAATTAAGGGTCAAATAAAGAATTTTTCTAAATTACTAAGGCTTTTCAAACTTGATATACTTCGATAAATTATATGTAAAATCTACAGCATAGTTCCTTACCAATTAATGAGACTAACCCAGCTAAATGTTTGCTTGAGCATTCAAAGTAATGATAGTGAAATATCAAAATATAGACTGTACCTTTGTCGTACATATTGTATTTTGTTAAATGATGCCAATATATCATCAGCTAGTGCCTGTTGAAGTAAGGCTTGCGAAAAAACACATTAACATAAAGACTTAAGATAAAGATAAACACTTAAGATAAAGATATGACTCAGACTGGAGATGATATAACTTGGTTTGGGGTAACATGACTAAGCTTAGCGGGGATTTTACTTGGTCTAAAGTAATATGACTCAAGCGACTTAAGGTAGGGCTTAAATGACTTTTATGGTGGTATCAATGGTTAACGCTGTTTATTGGATTTCATGTCTTGGTGAGGAGTTACCTTGGTCTTTAAGGGGCCTCACAACTTTTAAAATTTGGATGTAACATAAAATGACAACGGTTGGCAAGAATTTGTGTGGAGTAATATAACTTAGATTAATATAATGCACGAAGAACCTAAAAATCTGTCAATTTAAGCATTGTTATAAGTAAATAAATTCATCGTTTCTTTCACTAGCTGTGATGCTATTTAAAATGAGATATCTTTTTTTATAACATCCTCTATCTGAACCATTTCTTGCAGAGAGCAAAAAGGTGTTGGAAAAAAAAGAACTTTATTTTAATATTGGCAGCAATGAAGAGCTTCGATGCTCAATACATAATGAAACCAGTTATGCAAGATGGACCATTAATGGTCAAAAGCTTCAAACAGTAAACTCTACTTCTCAAAGAATCAGGACTAAAGAAAATGGTGAACTGTTCATCGACAAAGTGCAGTTGTCTGATGCAGGATTATACGAATGCTACAGATTGGAATATGTTCAGTATTACATTGTCTACGTTAATGGTAAGAAAACACATCTTTTCAGCTTACAGAGATACAGGCATAGGCTAAAAATGCTGGATAATGACGGGTAAGATCAGTATACTATTGACCTTTTAACAGTACTGATATGATATTGGTAGTTTTTATCCCTTCTTTCAACAGCGAAATTTACTGACAACACGCTAGACCAACAAACCTTGACTGCAGGCACATCTGGCATTATAAGCTGCGGTGCCCAAGGAGAACCAAGCCCACAGATATATTGGAGGAAAAAAGGAGGAAACTCTTTCGACCACAGACGATTCACTCAAGTATCCAACGGCAGCCTACATATTAGCCCTGTAAAGCCTGAAGACAATGGGACATTCATTTGTACAAGTAAACAAACTAAAGGAGCAAAGAGGGTCACAAGCAATGATAAAGACATACTTGTGACAATTAGAAGTGAGTAACCAATAGGGGTAATGTAAAGAAATTCAGGCAATTACATGAGTTCGTAAAAATTGATTCTTATCTAAACAATTCAAGTTTAAAGCATTCTCGCTGTCCATATTTGGAGCCATGTGAGGTGAAACCATATCATAGTTATATTGTTGATTTTAGTTGTTTGAAAAAGGTATCCTGTTAAATAATTATATTAGTCAACTCCGTAGGTTGAGTGTCATAGCGCAAAGTAGTGCCTTTCGATGAGAATTATAGTTTCTTTATAACTGGCCATGTGCTGAAGAAGACTTCGGCTGATCAGCATAGTGCGTTCTCTTTCTGTATTAGGTATAATCGTTTGTCTAACGATGCAGTTTCTTCGGATGTGGATCGCGACGCTTTAACTGCATGCTGCGTGTTAGTGTTACTTGAGCCTGCGAGAATGGCGATGGAATTGTTGGTTTTGCCTCTTCGGTTAAGCGAAGGGAAGGCTTTTGGTTGTTGTACAAATACTGTAGGAGGCTATCGACGTCCTCCCGATCTAAGATGGTAAAATTATCAATTAAATAGTGCCTCCGGATCCTTGGCTTGTGGGAGGATGACATTATCGCTTTCTTTCAAAACTCTCTAAGTAAAGTGGAGTAGCAGTAACTGTGGAAACCGGACTGCTCGTCGATACACCTTCTGTCTGCTCGTAAATTGGTCCGTTGCGATAGAAGAACACTACTAGTAGATCTTGATACGAAGTTCAAGAGGTCTGCAATCTGAAAATAAACAATGAAACGAGCAAAAATACATTAACTAATTGACATGGCAAATTAGCCACCGTAAAGACTTCAAATACTGACGTTTCGAGCGTTAGCCCTTTCCCAGAGCGAAGAGAAGAATTACGGGTTGTGCGCGTGAACATGGTGATGAGAAAAATATGAATAACTTAGTAGAATAAAAAGCGGGGGGCCTTGATACCTATGAGATTGAGAGTGCCAATTTGAAAGGTCAACTGTTGTTCAAGAGATTTGCGGCTTTCCGAGCTACCTAAATGTAAGAAGAGACCGTAGACTGCCATTTTCTGCTCAAAATGATTAGATAGTATAAAGTTTCTAGCGTTGAGTTCCGATATTTTCTCAGCACTGTGAATGAAACGACAAGTTTTGCATCGTGCGCAAGTGCATTTAAAAGTTCCAGATTGGTGATCAGTTTGGAAAGAACTTCCGACCAAAAGGTTACCTATGTTTCCGTCACATTTGAATAACACAAGTGGAGGTTGCGAAAAGATAATGCCAGTCTTTCGACTGTTTTGAGATCATTTAAAATTGTAAGAATAATGGATTTAACTGAGTGGTTGTGAGGGTGAAATGTAAGAGTGAATGAAATGCGGTCGAAATTTTTCTTCTGTTACGTTTGTAATGATGACTGTCCATCGATAAGTTAAGGGCGGTGGTGACCCGCTTGAACGACAGAAACAGAGTAAACACCTTCCTCGAAAAACTGTCCCACTGCCTCTAATTTGTCGAAAAGATCAGAGTCATCACTACACAAACGACGAAGTCTTAGAAACTGAGAAAAGGGAATGGAATTCTTCACATGAAATGAATGCGAAGATGAATGCAAAAACTATGTGAGTCTAGGTTTGTACCCCCCAAAAGTTTAACCAATTTATCTCTATTTTGCCTTCTAATCCCCGACTCAGTCCAATTTGTTCTGTGAAAATGAAAATAAAAACTGCCCAAAATGGCCAGAAACATTAGCATAAAATCTCAATGAGAAATATTAACATTGAAATAGACTAGTGTTTTCAGTTTAGTGATGCCATCGTTTTCTGTTAATGTTTTTGTTTTTATTTTACCTTTTAGTTCGACCAAGAGTGGATATTTCTGGAGCAAGCAATCTCATTATAGAGGGAAACAGTGTGAACTTGACGTGTGAAATTGTGGCTGGTCGGCCTGAGCCTGAGATAACCTGGCTAAAGAATGATATTAAGCAGGAAAAGAGTTGGTTTCCCCTTTTTCCTAAAATAAATAAGAGCGACGAAGGGCGGTACAGGTGTGAGGCACAGAATGACGCAGGCATGTCTTTTAGTAGGGAAGTCAACGTTTCTGTTAAGGGTGAGTTTGTTAGTCTCACATTTATATTTCAAATCAGTCATGCATTTGGTTTGTCTTCCGGGCGAAAATTAATGTTCAGTGGGCCGGACTCTGGATTCAGGGGTCTAGGTCTGAAATTCAGGGTCATTGTGTAAATAATTAACAACTTGTTTCATAAACGGTATAAACTGTTGAACTAGTAGCTCTATGTCCTAAAAATCTCCTAAAATTTCAAGAATTGTTTTAAAAAAGGCAGAACTAAAGGAACTTATGAAGTCCTTTTTAAGTATTTCTAAAGGGATTCCATCCCAGAGCCTTACCCCACGAACTTTAAAAGTATTACCTTTTTCTGTTTCTCTGTTGCAAAGGGGGCACATTGAATTGTAGTTCCCATAACGACTGATCCTACTTGTTAGAATTTCTAGGAATCACCTGCGTTGTGTAACTTAGACGGTCGGTCTCTCTAATACATCTTGTGTTGTTGGGTGAGATAAGAGTACTTAATAAATACAGAGCAAATTTCGGAAAACCATCAGAAAAACTTGACATCTAATGTTTCAGCTATTAACTGCAAAGGATTCATCTGCTAGGATCAGGTTCATTATAAGTGTTTTTTCTAGACCGTTTGATCTTATAATTTGTTCCTGCGTGATGGTTTCAAAGCTCAGTTAGTAATATAGCCTGGCCTATGTGGTTTTTGGAAGCATTTGCATGATCATCATGCAGGCCTTGATTATCATAATCAACGCCTGTTTAATCTCCCTCTTCCTTTTTATTTAGTTATTTATTTTGATAGGGAAGAGGGGGGGGGGCGTGGAATCGAGGTGGAGGCTTTGTATAAGTAATTACCATATTTGCAATCTGCGTTTTTTCTGCTCACTTTGCAGTTCCACCCCGTGTGGAGTTTGAGTTCAAGAATATTAACATTGAAGTTAACTCCACATTTACTGAAAAGTGTTATCGAAGAGGTGATCCAGAATTATCGGTCAACTGGACCAAGGATGGAGTGTCACTTAGTACCAACAACATCCTGGTCATTAAACGCGCGACTTTTAAGGATAAGGGCAATTATGAATGCACTGCTCAAAATGATTATGGCAAAGCTAACGCCTCCTTCTGGATCGATGTCACAGGTAAACTCCATACTGTAGTCTGTGTCATATATTGAGCTTGTAACTGGAGAAAGTGTTAGTTTTCGTAGTTTAAGCCAGAATAAAAGGACATTTTTTCTCTTTTCACTCATTTCTTAAAATAAACCAATGACTAAGGAATAATGATCTGATGATACATTATCATTACATACTTATATATTACTGAATTTGGAAAGAAATTTGAAAAGAACTTTCATGTTTATTAAGTTTCAATTTGCCAGCATTAGTTCGTTTCTCTGTTGAAGGTTCCTGATCATATACAGCTGGTTCTGATCTACGGACACCCACTAGTACTCTCCGAAGCTGAAATACAACTAAAACTACAAATGAATTCATAATAACAACTCCCAATATTACATTATGACTAACAGTTCATGTGGTCTCTTTTAACAATATCATGCGTGTACTCATGTTACGGGAAGTAAAACTTAGAAAAAAGATAGGCTTACTTACAATGTACTTTGTTTATTCGTTTGTTTGTTTGTTTGTTAGTTTGCTGGTTTGTTTTTGCAATTTATTTAAGGTTAAGCGGAAAGGGTTAACATTGTCAATGTGAACCTTTGTTGAATCTGTTGGTCTTTTTACTTCAAGTTTCCCCCCAGATCACTAAGCCTCCGATAAACCAGTCTGTAACCGAAGGGTATGCAGTCAACTTCAGTTGCCGAGCCTCAGGTGTGCCAACACCAACCCTAGTCTGGGTTTTTAGTAATGGTAACCTCAGTCAAACCGATCACGATGGAGAATCGTTGCTAGAATTGCCAAGTGTCACAAAAGAGATGAAAGGCACTTACAAGTGTGAAGCGAAAAACAAAGCAAATACTACTAGTTCCTCTGCAACACTGCGTGTTTATGGTAAGTTTAATGATAATGATAATGATGACAATGACTTTGACGATAACGATAACGATAACGAAAACAAAGACGATGACAATGGAGAAGGAGACGGATATGGAGATAAGGCTGTAGTGATTTTCGAGACGAGAACAAACGAAGAAAAAAATAAAAGTGACGGCGCCATCATGGGTTCACTGATACGAATTAATGTAATTGCTGCGGTGATTATAGGGATGTGCGCGGTTTTTGAGAAATCGAGCGGGTAAATCTTTTGAATAATCAGATCCTTGGCTGGGAAACATCTCGTTTGCAAATTTGTGAAAGGTGTCGAATGATCTAACCTATTTGCTGATTTTATAATTTTTAACAAGACTGGCAGATATTCAGGCGCAAACAACTTTCGGTGAGCCTAAGCATATTAAATTGCCAGCTTTAATAACTGCGTGTTGACATGTGAACGCGGATAGATATCAACCCTGACAAGTGAATAGGCGAGTGCTGTATTTCCTGTGAAGGAAGGAGCAAAAAATCAAGACCAATAAAAACCAACTAGTGTGCGTTTGGCCGCTGGTATTACAGAGTTATAACTTTTTTGGCTACTGCATGTAAATATTTCGAGAAAAATTGGCATTCGGCGCAATGTGTTTTTGAATAATTCCCGAGACGAAGCCTTCCGCGCGTAATTTTTAAAAACTCGATGACACGCAGCTGAAAAAGCAAGACGCAAATCCATCAATTATTTATGCGACGCACAATTGAGAATCTGAACTATGAGCCTGGGGATGAATGGGTCAGGATACATAATCGATCTGTGGAGTCCTTTTGATACGATTGTCAAGAGGTTGATTTAAAATTTCAAAGTATTGGAACCATAGGAAATTTTTTATATTCTTAGTCGTAAATTTGGGTGCTTGCGACATTAACCAGTCATTTATCAATACCGGGCTTCAAGTGTTTTTGTGAGGTCTTTTTCAAACCATTTTTATCCAAAGCAACATGTTCCAAATGTTCCTTATATGAGGTCAAATTTCCCTTTTTTCTTTTTATTAATCCAATTTTGTTTTACTTTGTAGAGTTGTAAGTGTGTGTTAGGGTTTTTTTCAATCAATTACCCCTTATTTACAACGTAGGAAAAGCCTCTGCTCAAGTTTGTCCAGATCTATATCCAACACTCAAAATAGGAGATGTCCTCACATTGACCTGCCAGGTCAACGAAGACACAATAAATGTAACTTGGAAAAAAGATGGAGACTTGCTATCGAAAAGAGCAAATATTTATACACAATGGAATAAGAAAGACAGTAAACTTACCATTAATGAGGTTTTGGAAGAAGATGGGGGAAACTATTCGTGTGAAGGACGTAACAAGCTTGGGTTTGTGGCCTGCTCCTTTGTAAAAATAACTGTCAAAGGTGAGCACATAAAACTTCAATAATGAAGTAACAAGGTCATTGTTATAGTAGAAAACTTCCACTCCTTACTTTCTTCTCATAGTTTACTATTGGTTTTTGTTTTCTGAAAAAAATTATTTCTTCAATTTAAAAAGAGATGACAAACAGTGGCAGAGCCTTATACGTGTAGATATCTACATACTACACTTTTTCCCCATGGAGGATCACAAGAAAATAACCTCGGATTTCTCCATAGATCTGTAGAAGAAAAATCAGTTATTTCGCTTTTAAAACAGGTGTCAATCACGGGCTAAAATAACGCACAGTAGGGATGCGCACAGCCATTCCGGACGGTAACATGACTATTATTACTGTAGCAGTTACTATCGTTGAGGTTTATCTTATGGCTTCATATTCAACTGACACAATTAGCTGAGCAAGTGTCACGGGCCATGCAAGGTTCCAATTCTTTGTGGTATTACATTGGCGGATCAGTGGCAGCAGTAATTGTCGTTTCGCTGATTGCCTGTTTCTTTTGCAAGCGTCGAAGGACAGGTGAGGCCCAGTTGTCCTGTTTTATTTTATCTAGCTTTGTTTAAAGTAAGAAAAGCTAAAAATTGATTAAATTGATTATTTTTGTCTACCTCAACCCACACTTTAACTGTTTCCTCGAGCTTACCCTTACACATAGAAAAAACAATGAAACGTACCAACGGAAATTGGATTTTTTTCATTATTAATATTGTAATAACAATAATGATTATTATTATTATTACAATATTAAATATTATTATTATTATTATCATTATTAATGTCGGTAGTTTGAGAACTAATGAAAATCTTAGCTAATATTCGGTGCAAATTCAAATGATGCTGCCACTGTATAGCAATTTTATAAGATACTTGATTAACTAAAGTAAAACAAATTTTTCCCTCTTTGTCTCCTTCCTTAAATTCTCCAATTGGAATTGCAGCTATGGCTCTGTAAGTCAACTGTTTTACCTTTTAATCATCAAATTTCTACATGTGGAGTTCTCGCCATGTGCTTTAATATTTCCCATGCTATCTCTATAGTCAGTAACATAACCTTACTATTGTTTTAGCTTTTTTGTGAAGTATTGTTCACTTTCAGCCAAAAAAGGTTAAATTCTCGCATTGCCCTTCTCATGACTCACGACCTTGAATGATGACTGTAACAGAGATAATATCACTACTTTTATCATGGTCAATATGCCTAATTATTATATGGCTGTGTCTGACAAGGACTGGGAACTACAGAATTCACGAATTTGATTGGCTGAAATCAATATTGAAAGCGGTCTAGATTTTCCCATCTAGACCGGCATTTAGACCGGTCTATAAAAAAAAGGTAGTAAGAATATAAAAAATTGGCATATAAGACACAGCCATATAATAAACATCTTATTAACCGAGCTAGGTCGGTCTGTATGGGAGAATCTTGATCTCGATCGCTGGTACAGACCTCACTGCGCTCGGTCTGTACTGGTGACCTAGGTCAAGGTTCTCCCATACAGACCTCCCGCTCGGTTAATAAGAACTAATTAACATTCATCAATTGTTATTTAGAATCAGCTTTATTTTTTCGTTAGTTAATTCTTTTCTTTCTTGTCTCACAAGTCTCTTTGAATTCCATTTTTTTTTTTATCATTTAATTCAATATCTCTTTTCCTTTAATTTGACATTCAAGTATAATTTTCTGGTTTGGAAACCAACTAAAAATGTTTCCATGATTGATTTCAAAAGACAACGTGGTTATTTATTTTTTTTTACTTTATCCGATTTGCAGTGTACTTACATAATCATAGTTACAAACGTGTTTTGTGATAAAATAGGTCCCTGGTTTGGCAAAACTTTGTGTTCTCACTATCTGTATGGATAAGTCAGGGCAATCAATCAGATTATACTAGCAAATTAATATAAACTTTTTTGCGTCAGATCTATTTTTACTTTGTCGCTTTTCTTTGTAAATATGTAATGCTTCCAATTTTCAGTCCTGATCAAGAGCAGGCAATTCAGATGGAACCATTGAATGTAGAGGTAGATGAATGGGAGATTGAGGTGAGCCGTGTCCTGCTTCAAGAAGACATTGGGCGAGGGACGTTCGGAGCCGTGTGGAGGGCTCTGCTGAGCTCACCAAATGGAAGACCTGGAAACCGAACAGTCGCCGCTAAATGCTTCACGCGTAAGATTCCTTTGATTCGATATGTTAATACATATATCGATTCCAGGGTGGATTAAAAAAAGTTTATTCTCGAATCAATACACACCCTTCCCCACTCTTCTTCGCCCATAGATAAACACGGAACAAACAGGAGAAGAGGCAAACAAATTAATTGAATAGAATCAGCCAGTTTAGCGATACTGTCATTGCAAACATTTTTGTGTCGGGTATTTTTGAAGGGGTGGAAAGAGGATGTTGTCTCCCGGATCTTCCCTCGAGCTCTAAATCCGCCACTGGATCCACTGGAGCTTACTTTTCCCTTAAACTATGTTTTATCAAAGTGCAAGTACTTCTGATATAAAGTGACTCATTCCCATTTTTCCAGTGGTTGACTTCTCGGGTTGACAGGGGCATTGTAACAGACTGATTGGATGGTGGTTTTCGATAGTATTTGCGATGTTGTGGATGTTCAACGCACGGCCGTCGCCCTGGGTTCTCATACGGGACATCTAAGTTTTCATTCACGCGCGCTGGTAGCATCTCCGAACGGTGCCACAAGGCTATCGATTTCAAACCTCTTTGTATCGATCACTTTTTCGCGATTTCGGTCATAATGTTGCGTTAATCACTGTAAATGTTTAGTGTGAGTTTTCTCGAAGCCTTCGCACTGAAAGAAATTTGGTTTAAAAGTTCCAATTTTTTCCCGGTTGCCAATGCAACAATTGTTCAGATTGATATTTATCATTTTCAACGATTATTCTCAGCATTTTTCACCACGATATAAATTGCATCAACTCATCACATTATATATTATATTTACTATCGAATAACCTTTATTTTTAATATTGCATATATATATATATATATATATATATATATAATGCTTTTTATTATTTCTTTGTCAATCACATTTGTCATAGCCTCTGGCTCGGGAGATCTGGACAACCACTTCCCGTGTAATAGACTTGAAATAAATACTTACTTACTTACTTACTATATAAATACGAAACAAAAGCCACAAGAAAAATAATAATTTACATGAGGATGCTAAACAAAGAAAACCAAGAGTCCATTGTTAGGATTTGAACCTAAGCTGGTTCCGATCTTATATGGACTCAGCCGTGTCTGGGGAGAACTCGTCGGCGAGTT
Source organism: Stylophora pistillata (assembly GCF_964205215.1). Taxonomy (NCBI): domain Eukaryota; kingdom Metazoa; phylum Cnidaria; class Anthozoa; order Scleractinia; family Pocilloporidae; genus Stylophora; species Stylophora pistillata. The sequence continues at coordinate 17,892,483 of NC_142529.1, forward strand.
CAGTAACGTACTGGTTTCAAATAATTTCATCTGAAAGGTAAAAGGAAGATGTGAGGTTCGAAACCCAAATAGACTATTTCTCAGTCTCAAGGTTGAAACAAATGCATTTATCAGAATGATTATCTGTTCATCAACATACCCTGTTGTTGTAGCCACTGCTGGAGAAGAAGGAAGGAAATGTTTGATGAGAGAAATTGAGCTGGGAAAACTTATCGGTGAAAACAATCAGCCAAACATTGTAAAGTTCATGGGCTGCGTTACAACTCAAAGTAAGTGTAAAGCATTTTTCTATGTATAAGTTATTGAAAATACTACACAACTTCTTTATATGAGCTCCATAACCAGAATGGCCTGTTGATCGGACGAAGTTTGTGGTTTCTTTTTTTATTGTTTTGTTTTTTATGTTTCTTTGTGTGTGTGTGTATATGTGTGTGTGTGTGTGTGTGTGTGTGCGCGTGTGTATATGTGTGTGTGTGTGTGTGTGTGTGTGCGCGCGGTAGCGAGATTGTTCCTTTTTGAGAACATTTATCAATAGCCCGATCACGAAGATCTTGAACGCACGACCAGAGTATTTAATATCACTGATCTTGGTAACTGGGCTATCTTGCTTTCTCATTTCAAAAATTTAGGCTTAAGTCTCATGAAGGAAAATCCTTAAAATGAGTCCTCTTCCGAAGTTTTTAGTGGATATTGTGGTCATGAGCCTTCACTTTTTTTTCTTTAACGCCACTTCAAGTTCACCCAATTCTCATCATGGAATACACGCCATGCGGCGACCTACTTGGTTATCTGAGAAAATGCCGAGGAGTGAGGGATCGGTATTATCTTGGTGATGGTAGGGCACAAGATTTGACCAACTATGATCTTGTGATGTTTGCCAAACAAATCGCTGGCGGTATGGTGTTCCTTGGATCGAGAGGGGTAAGTGAAGTCCTTCATTGTTGTCATAAATCAATTCTAACTCCGAAAAATCTTTCAGATCTTTAAACTGTTTTACATTAGCTCGGATGCTGACCAACATTTTAGGTACGTTTCACTTATATAAAGTCTGAGACCTTCTTTGGGCCATGGTACTTTTATTACAGTGAGAAGATCACTTCGGATGTCAAACTTATAGGACCGGTTATTTAAACAAAGTTCAGCAGTTGTTTAACAAAACTGCGATCTAAACTATCTTCATGTTAACCGAACCTTTTGTGTGAGCCTTTTATTTTTATTATCGAAGCTGAGAGAGCCGAAAACTTACAGTCGAGGGACATGTATTCAAATAATAGAGAAAACCCGACGCCCATTGCTCCGGTAAAACCGTGGTTGGATTGGACCTCGTTTGAATAACTAAACCTTATTGATGAATGTGTGACCTTGTACAAAAGGTATATTTACTTCAATGAGGAAAAAGATATGAGAGTAATTTTGATAATAGTTTGGTTGAAACAGCTAAAATAGGATGCCTACTGAGGTATGACTACCTTAAGAAAAATGGATGCAACGGTAAAATGGTGGGATACGCGCCAACCATATTAGATATTGGTCTGTTGTGAGACACTCCGCTACGCTAACAGGAACAGGAAAAAAAGAGCAAGAACCGAGCCTTTTTCGCCAATTTTAAGAAAAAAAGCGAAAAAACGGAACCCCCTCGATATATGTAACAAGAAACGAAGGTAATGAAAAGAGCAAATTGTTTTTCTGAGTGGTCTTCTGTTGGTTTACCATTTCTAAATTTTATTTCACTGTCATAATCATTATTATTGTGATTATCATAATCATCATCATCATCACTCCTGTTTGCCATTTTTCCTGAGAAGATAAACGACTTAGTCCTGACAGCCTCGAAGAACTATAATGGCCTGCCTAGTTGTCTTTTTCTCTTCGCACATACTCAGACGTTTAACTCGCCGTTTTGTCATGAAATGAAATAATTTAGAAGCTTTCACGTCATGTATCTTTGTCTCCTGGTAGATCATCCATCGTGACCTTGCAGCTCGAAACATTCTCCTCGATAACAACTATGTTTGCAAAGTGACCGACTTTGGCATGGCATATCAAAGCTTCAAATATGGCCATGGAAATGCCAAAAAGGTAGGAAATGCTTTTTGCTGTTAATGTTGTTGCTTTATTGTGGAGCTTTCCAGAAACAAGCTGTAAATGCCAGCATTTTCTCAGCATGAAATGAACTTAGCTCGACCACCAACATGGCTTTCATAGTTCACATTGACCTGAAAAAAAGGGAAAAAGACAAAGTAAAACGCTAAGTATCGGGGTAAGTAAATTTCACTAAAGTTGTTAGTAGAAAGTCTCGCGAAAGGAAGTATGTTTTCTATTTTCTAATAGGGCTGCTTGAAGCTTTTTTTTAAAGAATGGCAAATTTATTTTTGTTCTACATTTTTACATAATTGTATTGTTACGTGCACGAATGACCAACAAATGTCCGCTGACAAAGCATATATGAAAATAGACTCCCGAGTACGATATATGGCACGGAACAAAAATGTAACAACAAGCTAGCAGTTACCCATTTTAACTATTATTTAATTAGTTTTACATTGTCTAATTTACTTAGGTTAAAGATTAAGTTAAGCAGTTCATAAAGCAGGCTTACAATCCTTCATGCCGTGTAAGTGTTCGTCGTCTTGATCAACTTCCAATTCCAACATCCGCCGACTGAAGACCAGAGCGCTTGGCTTTCTTGATTTATCGCATTCTTTCCTTGTACACAAATTCTTCCGGAGGACTCCATGGTAAACTCTGTATTCTCTATCTTCTTCCTCTCTCGACTACCGTCTTTTTCATCTCTTTCTACTCTCCGGATATCGCAAGGTCAAAAGGTCATAGCCTCGTCACATCATAGCTTCCAAAAGTTCAGTCAGCAAGCCACGAGGGTAAGCCCTCGGGCAAATCCTTTTGTACTTCTCATAAGCCAGCTTTTATACATTTACTTTAGTTATCTAGAATGTCCTATTACTATTTATAGCGTATTACAAGTTGTACCATTTTTGGAAACTGCTGAGTCACATGAAAGAAGTTTCTGGAATATTACAGATTATAGATAATTCTAGAAAAGTCTGGGATTGCGTGACAGATTCAGTAAAAATAATTCGATCCTCGTAACAATATTGCGTGGCTTCACATTTTGTAAAATATGACTTTGCCGAAGAAGGGAGATCATTTTTAAAGCAAAATGTAGATCTGGGGAAGCAGACATCTATTCTCGCCAAATGCTACAAATAGCTTCAGTCGTTACTATGGCTACTACTCGGTTGCCTCCTTCAGTCTTCTCATTTTCTCTGTATTTGAGTTTCTTCTTTCCCTCCTTTGTCTCCGACTCGTTCTGTTAGAGGCTGTATGCACTGATCCGAAAGAAGTTTCCTTTGGATACTTTCTTTATTCTGCACTAATCCATAATTTTCATGGGAGCAAAACCTCCTGTATGCGCCTTTCCCATTGCCATCTTAATTGAGTCTTTCTCTTAATTTAATCATGCACTTATTTTCTCCAAGATCATCAGTTCTAATGCATCTCGCTGTTCAAGGACCCAAAATATTTAGCTCTTTTGCTTTTCTCATTTTCGTTAGCCATTCTTCTCGTACTTGTTTCATCTTCGCGTAAAAAAAATTGACAACTTTATTTTCTCAAACTGAATGAAGTGCATGAAGGACCGACTATTCTTTCGGTGTTCAACATCATTTTCACAGTGTTTTTGTTTACACTATCACTAATTTTTCTTTGCAAAATAACAGATACTTAGGAAGAATTAATATTGAAGAAAATAATAAAAAAAAAGATGTAAAGCAAAAATAACAAAAAACAATCAAAAACCAAAGCAAAACAAATAACATTATGGTTATGATAGTTTAAAAAGAAGTTTTAATGTTTGTTTCCGCAGGGATGTTTGCCAATCAAATGGACTGCACCAGAAATTCTGCTGGGAAATCTCGCTGGACTCTCCACTTTGAGTGATGTGTATGTATTGTGTATATTTCTTCCCTCACCTCAAAAAAATGATCACCCAATTTGATTTTTTTTTTGTTATTACTTCACATCCAAAATCACTTGGCATTAACTGTGGAATATTTCTGATATATTCATCAGGTGGTCCTATGGAATCGTTCTGTATGAGATAGTTACCCTTGGTAAAGTTCAATAAGAATATTATTTTATAATAAAAATTTGTTTTTGTTTTTTCCAGGCCTTTTATTCCTGAAATGGGCCTTAAACAAGATAATATAGATGGTTTACATCCTCTTGCCTTAAGTTAATTGACTAATGTCCCAGTCTTGTAAGACTGATCAAGTAGTCTAACTTCTGTTGTAAAAATGAACCCTGATAATGGGTTCGGGTGGAATTGTATAACCTCCAGGCAAAACGTGAGAAAGTTTTCGTTTTTAGGACTATCCCGTGTTCAGTACAGATCGTACGCTTTTTACACCTGAAAATCAAGTCTCAGTAACGCTGTTTTCATCTTAATATGTAGCAAACTGTTTATCGATAGTTAATCTCATGAAATGAAACAAGAAGTAGAAGGCTTCCATAATGTTCACTTTTTAGAGACTACCACAAAAACCGAACCAAAACGAAGAAACTTTAAACTACACGGACTCAGAAAAATTTATGTTTGAGCATCATCAAGCTATGTAAATGTACATGCAGGATTAAGGAAAATTTAGATTTGGGCATCATCAAGCTATGTAAATGCAGATTTCTTTCTTGTTTAAAATGATGTCAAAAAGGAACACGACGTCTAAGCCGCAGCAATTTCGTGGAACATTTTTATACGCACTCTTATCATTTCATAGATGTTTACAATTGTAATAAATTATTAAAATTATAGCTCTCTGACTACAATTTCAACAACTTTATCAGTGCCGGATGTATTCAGTAATATCACATGCACACGTCCTTATGCCTTGACAGGAGGAATTCCATACGATAGATGGTCAGAAGGCAGGGTGGTTGCAGAGGTCACAAAAGGATATCAGATGCCTAAGCCTGATCATGTTGATAAAAAACTGTGAGTTGCACCTCTCTGGTGCGATATCGACGTGTTCCAATGTATAGCTAAAATTCAACACATCACAATTAATAGTTCTACTTGTAGAATTCTTTGCAGTGGACAAATTATAAAAGCTGTCTTCTTTTAAAACTGTGAACTCAGAGCATAAGGTATTCAGCTTTGCTAATGCATGTCTACGTACTTCGACGAGGTCAGAGCGAATGAAATAGTACAGATATGTTTGATGACCCAAAACGAACCTAAACCATTATTTTCGTTAAAAGGGTTCTTGTAGAAGAAACTTCTTCCAATTCTTCGCATAGTCCAAAAAACGTAGTTGACAACTGAGTATCATTTTTTAAATTCAGGTATGATATGATGAAACGGTGCTGGAATTTTAACCCTGACTTCCGTCCTCCATTTGAAAACCTGCGACAAAGAATGGACAAATACATTCGTGAAGAGGTTTGTTTTAAAAAAATTAAAACTTCCCAACATTCTATGAGTTTTGAAGCCTCTAATATTTTTCAGTACTTTGACACCATTTAGTTTCAGGAGCAATGCTTGATGTTATTGGTTTTGTACCCCAAAGTGCTGTAAACGGCTCAACTAAAACCATTTAGATCCCTGGTCAGCGGTGTTTTCATGCTCGTTACGCCGTCTACGCGCTCTTTACCATTTCCAGTTTATAAATCTCTCTTAAAACCACAGAGATTCTCAGTCCGCCGTGGAAGTAACTGCACTTTTCAGCTTAACATCATAGTAATATAGTGCTGTGTTGCAAGTATACAACCCTTATTTCTTGCTTTCCACCCCAGACATATGAGGAACTACTTAATCTGGGAGCTTATGACAAGAACAAATACTCCAGGGTTGAAGATCTTGGAGATGAAGATGCAGGACCGAGTGAGGAAGTTGCAAAGAAGGCCGCTGCAAAAAGATTGGGAAAATGGTCCAGTGCCCGCCGTTAGGGTACCCTTCTCTCACTTCACGGTGCTAAACTATGGGTGATAACAGCGATGATTTGAGGGTCTTTCCATATCAGAGAAACAAATGAGGTCTTTGTTTTAGATAATAACTCATCAAGTTAATTGTTTAAAGATACAAATAATTACTGAATCAATTCAGTTGAATTCAGAGTAGGAGAATTTGGGTAGATATTTCTTAAATTTTCTTAATTGATTAAAATAGGAGAGAAAGAGATAAAATAGTAACATCCAAACAATTAAAAAGCAAAACAAACTTGAAAAACGGCCCGTCCATACTCCTTAAATTTGCGAACTGTTGTAGTGAAAACGTTCTGCCGTAGATTGTTTTGTAGCAAATCTAGTGAGGAATCCTCCCAAGGATATTTGAAATTTGGTAGTTTTTTTTTGTAGTTTGGTAATGTATTAGTTGTGTGGTATTAATCACCATTGAAGTATCCCGTATGCTGACATTATCGATTCCATAATATGTTCTTTAGTTCAAATGCAGTTTGCTCTCATATTGCTTTGTTTAACTTTCGATCCATTAGCATTTGAAAACAATTGATTGCATTGTTATTGAAATGTATTGCTTTGCTTTAAGTGTTAGATGCTTTTGTCGTAAACGGAGAGAACCGTCTTAATAGAGTGAGTAAATTTAGGTTAATTTTCTTAACTGGTTTCGGTTCGTACGAGAAAAAAAGGAACCCCTATTGAGGAGAATTCGTTTTGGTAAACAGACACTACTTTTCCGTGCTAGTACGGAATTCTTATTTGAAAACTGAATGGAGTTAGATCATGTAGATTTATGGGCGTTATTTCAGTATTATACAAAAATCACACAAAAAATTGTATTTAGTGTTATTTCACACACTCTATTTAATATCTGCAATTAAAAGGTTAGAAGCATATGTTATGGCTTTTTATTGATCGCAAAATTCCTTTAAATTGATACATTGCCGTATCCTTGCTTAGCTTTCCTAGGGATGACGTTGTCCATAAAGAAGAATTGTCAAAAAATCAATGGTGTCTTTCTCTTCAGCGGTAATTATATTCCATCCAAGGGGAGTCAATCAGTCAGACACCTACACCAACTCTTATTGTTGAGCTCGTAAGAGAAAGTTTTAAATGCAGACGAGTCTGCACGACCCCGCACCGATTTCGCTCAAATTTTGCTCACTTCTTGCCCACAATGAACCTACAATCGAGACCAAACGGCTTATCCAGATACTAATTTTCAAAACAGCTAAACAAGTTCTAAGTTTTTGGTAAAAAATGCACAAAAATCTGTGCAAAAATGCAGTGAATTCATGATGTGGGTATCAGTATCCAAAATCTCAAGCCAACAAAAATATTTCGCTATAGTTCATATTAGAAACCTAAATATTCATGTGCGAACATGAAAAAATATATGATTGTCCTGTTTTTATATTTGTCAGCTATAGATATCAAGCTTAACAATTTTCACCATTTTGCGAAATAACAGAGAATACTCCAAAAATAGCGGGAATAAGCGACAAACGGCCGTGTTTTGATTTGTTTCAATACTTTTTCCAACTCGAACAATGGATGATCTAAGCGATTACAGAAATAGAAGTGTGTGATGTTTCCCTTTTTTGATGAAGAATTTTCCCTTGAAATACGTCAATCCGGCGTGCCTGGGAGGGTCAAGTGACCGAAGTTGGACTGAGATTTGAAAAGAACTCTCATGATTACTAAGTTTCCTTTTGCCAGCATTAGTTCGTTTCTCTGTTGAAGAGTTCCTGATCATATACATTCTGACCTACAGATACCCCGCTAGTACTCTCGGAAGCTAAACTACGACTAAAGCTACAAAAAAAATAAAAAAAAAAAATAACTCCCACTATTACATTATGACAAGCGCTTCATGAGTTCCCTTTCAACATTTTCGTCCGTGTAATCATGTTACAGGAAGTAAAACTTAGAAAAAAGATAGGCTTACTTATTGCGTGGTTTGTTTGTTTGTTTCGTTTTTTCGTTTGTTTGTTTGTTTGTTTTTGCAATTTTATTTAGAGTTAAGCAGAAAGGGTTGAAATGGTCAATGTGAACGTTTCTTGAATCTGTTGGTCTTTTTACTTCAAGTTTCTCCCCATATCACTAAGCCTCCGATAACCAAGTCTGTAACCGAAGGGTATCCAGTCAACTTCAGTTTTCGAGCCTCAGGTGTGCCAAAACCAACCATGGTCTGGGTTTTTAATAATAGAGACCACCCATCTGACATCAATCGAACCGATCATGATGGAGAATCGTTGCTAGAGTTGCCAAGTGTCGCAAAAGAGATGAAAGGCACTTACAGGTGCGAAGCGAAAAACAAAGCAAATACTACTAGTTCCTCTGCAACACTGCGTGTTTATGGTAAGTTTAATAATAATGATAATAATTACGATGGCTTTAACAATAACGATGACGAAAAGTGTAACGGCAGGCGAACATCAAGGCCAAATGTATTGCCGTGAAAATCGCGACCGGAGAAAAATACCAGAACGGGTGGAACTTTACAGAGACCGAAGCGACACTCACATCACATTTATTAATTGATCTCGTAAACTGAAATAAACAATGAAGGACTAACGTAAGGCAGTTGCACAAACAAACGTTACAAGGCACTAGCGATCGACAAATGAAAACCCTCAGAGGCAAAAAAATAGAACTAATGAGGCTAAATGCAAACAACCAGAAACGAGCGAAACTATCATGAGAACTAATATCAAGAAATCGACTCAGATATCCACGCGGCCACGAGGTCGCGGTACGTAAAATCACAATGATCACAAATAAAATGAATAATATATTAATTGAACTGCGAACTGGGCTAACCACAAGCAATAAGGATAAATTACTATGAAAAGAACTTACATATCTGTCCCGCGACACCGTAGGCCTTTACAATCTCTTTTTGTAGACCACAGCAAAAAATGTCTACTCCACACACACGCTCCGCACGAACTAAATCAATCACATCCAAAAATAGCTAAAGAACCTAACTGTAACGTAAAGCACTGTCACGCAAGTGACGCGTGTGTGTAACTGTAACTTAAAGCGCATAACAAATGACGCGCATCAACAAAAAGAAAGACGATGACAATGGAAAAGGGACCGGATGTGAAGATAAAGCTGTAGTCATTTGGGAGGCGAGAACAAACAAAGAAAAGAAATAAAAGTGACGGCGCTATCATGGTTAATTGATACGAATGACTGTAATTACACCGTTGATTAAAGAGATGCGCGCGTTTTTTGAGAAATCGAGCGGGTAAAATTTTTGGATAATCAGATCCTTAGCTGATTTTCCCACTTCTAAATTTGTAATATATTTGTAGTGACGCGAAATGTTTGTTGATTTTGCAATTTTCAACATGACTTTGGCATACAATTGCCTCTGGCAGATATTCAGGCGCAAACGGCTTTTGGTAAGCATAAACATAATGAATCGCCTGCTTTTAAAAAATTGCGGGTTGACGTGTGAACATGGGTAGATATTTATCCTGACAAGTGAATAAGCGAGTGCAATATTTCCTGTGAGTGAAAGAGTACAAAATCACAACCAATGAAAACCAACTAGTATACGATTTGCAGCTAACATGATAGATTTTTAACTTTTTCGGCTGCTGCATGTAAATGTTTCGAGAACAACTGGCCTTCCGCGCGTAATTTTTAAAAACACGATGATAGGTAGCTGAAAAAGTAAGACGCAAAGTCATCAATTATCAATGTGACACACTATCATCTCGACTATGAACCTGGGGATGAATAGATAGGGCTGCTTAACTGATTTGTGGAGTCCTTTCAATACAGTTACCAAGAGGTTATTTTAAAATTTTAAAGTATTGGAACCATGCAATTTTGGGCGCTTGCAACAGTAATCAGTCATTTAAAAGCATGGGGCCTCAAATTTTCCTCTGGAACCTTTTCCAAACGTTTTCATCAGAAGCAACATGTTCCAAACATTCCTTTTATGAAGTCGAATTTAGCTTGTTTTCCTTTTATTAATATTAATCCAATTTTGTTTTACTTTGGAGAGTTGTAAATGCGAGTTCGAATATCTTTAAATTAATTACCCCTTATTCTCAACGTAGGAAAAGCCTCTGTTCAAGTTGCTCCAGATCCATATCCAACACTCACAACAGAAGATGTCCTCACATTAACCTGCCAGGTCAACGAAGACACAATAAAAGTAGTTGGAATAAAGATGGAGACTCACCATCAGAAAGGGCAAAGATTTATACACAATTGGATAAGAAAGAGAGTGAACTTACCATTGCTAAGGTTTTGGAAGAAGACGGTGGAAAATACTCTTGCGAAGGACGTAACAAGCTTGGGTTTGTGGCCCGCTCCTTTGTAAAAGTAACTGTCAAAGGTAAGCTGGCGTTACTGTTGTGTCTAACGAAGCACATAAAACTTTTAATAATCAAGTAACGAGGTCATCCTTATAGAAGAAAATTTCTACTTCTTACTTCCTTCTCAAAGTTTACTATTGCTTTTTGTTTTCTGGGAAAATACTTTCGTCAATTAAAAAGAGATTAGTAACAGTAGCACAACATTATACATGTAGATTCTCACATAGTACACTTTTTCCGGTGGAAGGTCACAAGTAAATAACCTTTGATTTCTCTATAAATTTATATAATGAAAATCAGTTATTTCGCTTTTAAAAACAGGCGTCGATCATAGGTTAAAATAACACAGTAAGAATGCTCACAACCATTTCGAACGGTAACATGACTATTATTATTGTAACAGTTACTATCGTTGAGATTTATCCATGACCACATATTTATCTGACACATGCAAGGTTCCAATTCTTTGTGGTATTACATTGGTGGATCAGTGGCAACAGTGATTGTCATTTTGCTGATTGCCTGCTTTTTGTACAAGAGTCGAAGGACAGGTAAGGCCCAGTTGCCCTGTTTTATTTTAGCTATTTGTTTAAAGTAAGAGAAACGAAAAAGGTTAACAACAACAAACATATGAAACATATGAGTGAACTGCGGTTATGAGACGTATATAAGAACGATCCTTCGCAGTAAAGCACTATTTAAGCAATAGTGGAAATCAGACCTGAAAAAAAATTTCAGGCCTGTACGGGATTCGAACCACTGACCTCTGCGATACTAGTGCAGCGCTCTACCAATTGAGCTAACAAGCCAACTGGGAGCAGGCCATCAAATTAATTCGATATAAACCCGTAGATGATAAATCGAACAACAACAAACATATGAAACATATGAGTGAACTGCGGTTATGAGACGTATATAAGAACGATCCTTCGCAGTAAAGCACTATTTAAGCAATAGTGGAAATCAGACCTGAAAAAAATTTCAGGCCTGTACGGGATTCGAACCACTGACCTCTGCGATACTAGTGCAGCGCTCTACCAATTGAGCTAACAAGCCAACTGGGAGCAGGCCATCAAATTAATTCGATATAAACCCGTTTATATCGGGTTTATATCGAATTAATTTGATGGCCTGCTCCCAGTTGGCTTGTTAGCTCAATTGGTAGAGCGCTGCACTAGTATCGCAGAGGTCAGTGGTTCGAATCCCGTACAGGCCTGAAATTTTTTTCAGGTCTGATTTCCACTATTGCTTAAATAGTGCTTTACTGCGAAGGATCGTTCTTATATACGAAAAAGGTTAAGTTTTTTTCTTTTTTTTTTCTACTTCACCCCACACTTTAACTGTTTCCCCAAGCTAACCCTTACCCGTAGAAAAAACACTAAAACGAACGAACGGAAATTGTAATTTTTTAAATTATTGTTATTGTTAACATTATTGTTGTCTGTATTTGGAGAACAATTGAAAATTTTTAGCTCATATTTGCCGCAAATTCAAATCATGATGCCATTGTCTAACAATTGTATAAGAATACTTGAGTGAATTAATTAATACAAACTTTTACCTTCTTTGTCTCTTCCATTAAATTTTTCAATTGGAATTGCAGCTATGGCTCAGTAAGTGAACTGTTTTACCTTTTTTCGTGAAATTTCTACACGTGGAGTTCTCGCCATGTGCTTTAATCAGTTTTCCATGCTGTCTCTATAGTCAGTAACATAACTCCGGACCAATTTCAATACTTTTTGGGCGTGAGTAAATATATACACTGAATTTTACCACACATTAGGATAAGACCCTATGCTTTCTCTGGATCAACTCCAGATGCTTCCTGGGCGTACGATCTTTGAACTGCTTCTGCCTTAAGCGTGGTCGATAAAACCCAACACTGCTTTCTTTAAACCACCTTAACCGTCTCTGCTTATGACGGAAAATCAGCTCAAGAGAAATTTAAAATCAGTAAAGGACCTTAGGGAAGACTTGGAACATCATTTCGGACGATCTATCACACATGATCATACATAAGATGACAATTTTTTGGTCAATTGTTGTCAAAATCAACTAAACATTCACAAATCAAGAAGTACTTTTGCTAAAAGACAAAACAAATTCTGTATTCTGGAAGAATGCACTGCTAATTGTGTATGTGGCAAATAGATGGAACACTGACTGAAAAGATTGAGGGAATACTCGCCTCTTCGATAATTTTTCATTTATTTGCAGTCCCTATTGAAGGCATTTAAGTTTAAATTGATAAGCCAGCAAAACCGAGAGCACATCTACGGCTTCCATCTCCAGTCCCCAACTGGGTTATGAATTTGAATCTTTTCTGTATTTGCATTAGTAAACTCTTACAATTAAATTAAATATTCAACAAGAGTAGCGCTATTATTTTTAAGTATATTTTAACAGAGCTATCAACGTTTTTTTCCTCAGGTAATCTGGTAATTGGACTGAGAGACAAACCGGAGGTGTAGAAGCGTCGTAAACGAACCATCTTCACTTCAGATCAGTTAAACCGGCTGGAGTCAGCTTTTGATCGTCAGCAGTATCTTGTAGGTACAGAGAGAGTGCATCTTGCCAGGGAGTTAAACCTTTCCCAAACTCAGGTCAAGATTTGGTTCCAGAACAGGAGAATTAAATGGAGGAAGGAACATTTGTATGCTGGACATGAAGATGTTCCAGTGAAAAAAACATTATGAGCGAAAGACTCTAGTTCCTCTGTGATCAATTTTGTTTCACAGCCATTAATAATTTAAGGTTCATTGCAAAAGAAGCCCTTGGTAACTTAAGATGAACTACTGTCGTCCCATTCCAACGTGCTGCCTGTTTAATTGTGGAACCGAAGGAGAACTTAACATGACATCAATAATCACTTAGTAGGGCTTCACAAAAGAAAAATCTATGTAAGCAAAGGACAAGTTTTAAGTTTCTCTTCCAAATATTTAATGTCTTCCGATGACATTGACGTACTAATATGGCTGTCCTATAAACAAGATCATTAAGCTCACTTAAAAATAAAAATAGAAACAATATATATTAAATTTATATCCCTGATAGAGTAGTTTTCCAAGAGATTATGAATTCACATATTTGAAAAAAAGAGGAATTACTGTGTGAAATATATATATAGGTTGAAAATTTTAAAAGGGAGAACTTAAGTATAAGTATGTGTCGGAAAAATGATCTTCTCCCTTTCTTTGTTTCTCTCTTTTCGTTTGCTCCTCCCTTTTTCTTTGTTCTTCTCTTCCTCTTTCCAGCTGCTCTTCCATAACTATTTCTTGTTCCAGCCAGTCCATGTTAATCACATGCTCTACAAAACATAAGATATGTATCACTTAGTACTATCAATATACGACATTTTACAAAGCTGTTTAGCCCTGAGCCTCTGTGGTTTAATGCTTCCTTCAAAATCCGTAAACATGGCCGTCCAGTGATGGCCTTTGTCAAAAATATCACCACCCATGTTCATACTAGAGATACTGTACAATAACATTCACCCTAGAATGTGCACATGAACCATTAGGGAGAGTACCTCTTTCCGTGCCAATATTCTTTTATATGCCTGACACCTAAGTCACTGATTATTAATTTTTAAGTAATGTTATAAGTGAGAAAACAGTAGTTTGATTGCTTCGCAGGGATGAAATGCACCAGTACTTAACTACGCCAGACGCCCTCATCTGAAGTTGTGTGTAATTCATAACAGCCTTGTTCACTGGTTTTATTTCATGATAGGTGATAAACCTCAAAGCAACTTCAAGAACTCCCTTAGAACATTCAATTTAAAAGGGACGATTTCCTGTTGAGTTGTTAGGTTAGCCAAAATTCTGTTCTATTCTGAAAGTATGAGAAACCCTCTCAGGATAGCAGAGAAGAAATTAGTTTATCTCACCACGTGGTCCTCCATCTTGAGCCATGGTAGCCAACTCAGCAAAAATTGATCAACAATCCTATTTTAAAGAGAACGAGAGAATATGGGTGGTTACCAGTTTGCTCGGCTCCCAGGTATTCAGAGAAAAACATAAGAGGAAATGCAGAGGCTAAAGCCACTGTGTTTCAAAGCATTCACTTCAATATATGAAAGTAATGTAAATTTTTCGTTTTTAGGGTAGATTTATATGATATGACTTAATCGCATGCGACAAGCTCAAGATTACTTCCCACTTTTGCGGGTATCCTTCGGCAAAAAAATTGTTTGCACACTACAGTAGTTTCACTAAAATCTTAGCAAACTATATATCAGAAGAAAGCTTCATAAATGTTTACGATAAAAATATGTCTCAAGCAACTTTTCTTTTAAGGACGCGTCAAGATCCAGTAAGGCGTGAAATGACCGAAGGGTCTTCTATTGAATTTATTGGATATGGGATGCTGCATCACGAGCTAATTCGCTGCACAGTCTTATTCACACTTATCACACAACACTTGTGCAAAGCATGTCAATTAAAAATAACAAATATGGAGAGTGCACACTACTTTCAATAATTTATAGTGCAGGCAATTTGTTCCTTACCATCATTATTTTGTGTTTACTTTCCATTTACAGTCTCAATTGGCTGTAATAAAAATAAAATTCAAAAAATTTTACCTTTAGTTACTTCTTAAAGTAAGAAATCACAAGACTAAACAACAAGTGTAGAAACTTAGACATACTTAGGCTAAAACTCTGATTCAAAAATAAAAAACTACCCCCCTGCAAAAATAAAAATTATACCAGTCTTTGATACCATCCTGTTACTCCAATTTTTTTCACTTTTCTTTGCTTTTAATTTTGTAAAAACACACATCATGCTTCTTCTCAATGGCAAGAGCCTGAGTTTCCAAGAAAACCCAAATAACCAGAAAGAGTATTGGCAAGAAAGATAACCAAATGAGCTGTGGTATAAAACTAGAGCTTGGAGCAATTAACCGACCTGAATGACTGCTACACCCCATTCTTTTTTCCCAAGTCTATGTAAACTAGATTTTGAGCAAAGAATGCAATACCTTGCCAAACATCTACTAGAATGACTCTATTAAAAGTGTGCATGATCATCATCTCTTGCTGAGATAGCACTCTTCACTTCAATGTTTTTATTACTACACATATGGAGGCTTTGGTAAGATTGTGGAAAGGAGGGACAACATTTGAGCATCTAGGAGGGACCAAAATGACAGTGTGGCAGCCATTTATTCCCACTTGGATGGCAAAGTCTGGGGAACCTTCCCTTTGAAATTTAAAAGTTTGGATGTCCAAAAGGGTCTATTTTTGGTTGCTATTTCCCAAGTTGGCTAAAAATTATAGCTACTACGAGGGAGAGTATGTGGAGGCACAGTGGCCTCATGGTTAGTACGCTCGACTCTGGATCGAGTGGTCCGGGTTAGAGCCCCAGCCGGGACATTGTGTTGTGTTCTTAGGCAAGACACTTTCCTCTCACAGTGCCTCTCTCCACCCAGGTGTATAAATGGGTACCGGCAATTCAATGCCGGGGGTAACCCTGCGATGGACTAGCATCCCATCCAGGGGGGAGTAGAAGTACTCCTAGTCGCTGCATGCTACAGAAACCGGAGTAAAGCACCGGCCTAATGGGTCACTAGGCTCGTAAACAGACTTTACTTACTTTACTATGAGGGAGAGTATTGACATTGAATGAATGAATAGAGTAGCTTTTACATATCTGAATACATAAACATTATACATAGCAATGTTGTCTCTGCGATGTCTGTGTGGCCCTTGATTGATTTTTAGCTTTGCCTTGCTCAAAAAATTAAATTGTGCTGAGGACAACATTAGATTTTGGGATATGGTGCTGTGATTTCTAACACAGAATCTTTAATGCGATTACTGATAGCAAAGGAGTTAATTACTGTATTTATCCATGTATAAGTTGACCCCCATTTTCAAGGGTGAAAATCAGATTTTTCATTATTTCTAGTAGAGAAAAATTCAGATCGACAGATATTTCCCTTATGGTTGATCTCTTATTTCTGACAATGTATTGAAAACACGGTGAATTTAAAAAAACTGCAGAGCAAAATGTGACCATGTGCTGTGAAGTTTAGTACCACTTGTTTACATCCTCATGATTCATGATTTAAGCATATACAACCACTTCGATTTACAGGAGAAGTAATTCACCATCTTTTGTAAATCATTTTGAAAATGAAATCTTCATGCATTTAAATAACCTTTTGAAAGGAGATTTAGTAGACTGAAGGAACACCAAAGAGCTTCGATGGATCACTTGATGAAAACATGGCCATCTTGGAAACTACACAACATTTAACATAGATGGTCCACACACATAACAAACAAGACCGCACAAGAAAACAGCGTTTGCCAGGTCACTAAGTTACTGTAATCATTCACTGAAAATGAGAATTCAGCACCGAAGCTGTAAAGAAAATTTTCTGCTCTACAGATCAGAAGATAGAATAGAAATCAGCCCCACTAGATTTCTGTTTAAGCCACATAAAATATTATTTCAAAGTTTTTCATCAATGAAGAATGCACTGAAAACTGACAAAACTTGAACACAATTATAACTAGTTTTGTGCACCTGGTTTTCCTAATGGACTTTAGGCAATTGTTATGCTAATTTAATGGATTGCTTGGGTCAGGTCTTTATCTGTGATCCGTGTAAAAGACGAGGGTGATTTTTTGGGCTAATTTTTCCATGATAAAGAGATAAATATGTACAGATAAAGATGGTGATACTTCAATGATAAATGTAGAGCATGGCAATCAATGAAATAATCAGTGTCTAATCATGAACTAGCTCTTTGTCAGTGACAAGTTTGCAAAATTAATATTGGAGAAGTGTACATTACTTCATACAACAGTTACTGTGAAACCATCATACTGAAAAATATGGCGACTGCTACACTCAACCAGACCTCTTTGTGCAAGAAAATCCTGGAACCACTCATAAAAACAAGCAGTAAAGGTCAGAAAAATTTAAACCTTGCATATGTTGTTGTTTTGTGAAATATTGCTTTCTACATGTGCCTTAGCCTAAGAGTAATGGTAAAATGTACAGGTGCCATCTTTGTCTGTCAGTGGATTGAATCTATTGGGTGAACACCAGAAAAATAACAATATTTATACAATTAAAATGAGGGTTTAGTATAGGTATGCTTTGGTTCAGTTTCATCCTTAGTTTCCTTCTTTTACTTTTAATAGAGGCCAAATTAATGGTGACACATCATCTCATCATAACTTACACTCTAGGAGCTACATTTTATCTTTCTTTACACAAAATGCATTTTCACTCATATCATTAACAAAACCAAAGGAAAATTATGCTTACACCAAGGACAAAAATTAATCACAACATTTACCTTAATATTTATGACTAGTGCATACTTTTCCAAGAAAATGTTTACAATAGAGCTTACCACCTCATTGGCACTTTTGTTTACTTTGCTTTGCTGCTGGTTGTCATCCATGCCTGTATGTATGAAATTAAGTAAGGGTAAAAAGATTAGTATTTTCTTTGCAAAGATAGTTGCAACGAGTGTCTCCCCTAATATATGGATCACCAAAGGCTCACAATGAAAGCCAACAAGACCAAGTTCTTGCTAAGACATGTAGGAGCAATAATTGCTAATAGGCAATAGTCTGTACTGAGTTGAGTATTCAATTGTGCATGAATTAGTATTTATTTCATTTCAATAATTATGTGAAACACATAGTTGAAAAAGTATGTAAAGTGTGGTAACATATAACATGCATATTATTATCATATTCCTTATGATTTAGTTCAAAGGGCTTTATTCTAAATAGATCAAAAGAAAGAAAGTGGCTTACGTCAGCCACTGATTTTAATGAAAAAGCACATATTATTAAGTGAAGAGTAATTTTGCTGCAAATCTGTCCTCTTCTGGGCGAGCAAAGAGAATGATTTAATGCATTGTAACCCAACTGTTTCTTGCTGGAGGGCATGGGAGAGAGCACACTATCCTTTATAAAAGATACCAGATCTTCATCATACTTGTCAACAGTTTGTGAGTTAACTTTCCAGGATATATGATGTTTGACATCAACCATACCAGAGGTTGAATTTTTGTGTAGTCCCATACAATTACAATGAATACATGTCTTCAATTGTCTCCATAATAACCATCAATGTAGACACTATAAGATTGCTACATGTAACATAATAAAAATTATAATCCGGCTGGAAGAAAATCACAAATTTTCGGTCATTGAAACACGGAGATCTGTCTCATTTTTTAATTATGTATTATCTAGTTTTGCACGTCCCAAACAAAATAATAAAAAAAAAATTCATCCCTCGACACAGAAGGATTCAAATTATGAATCCAGGCTAGTAGTTACTCGGACGCTTTAGACAGTATTTAGCCCGAAACTTGAACGCGATCTTTGAAGACTGGTTGCAATATTTAAATTTAACAAAAATACTAGCATGAAGAGCAACCGAAACCTTACCGTACTAGTTCCGATAGAAAAGCACAACTTCGATCACCAAAGCACTCCAAACTAATAAGGGAGTCGAAGCCATGAGGCAACGTCAAATTCTCGTCTTCCTAAGCTTTCCAACGTATCGAAGAAAATATCGCCAATAATTCGCCCTTAAAAACGCAACCAGAATCTTAATCTTTCACCAATCCGAAGTGTCCCCAACGACACCAAGGTAAGCTCATGAAACAAGAATATCCCGTGAAATTCTTAACCTTCGAGCGCAGAAATCTTAACGATCTTCTTACAATTCAGAGTTTTGCATTGCATCCCTCCCCTAGTTGGGAAGTGACAAGCAAGAGACACGTTCGCAACGCCTTTTGATTGGAAGTACGGTGGCCCAGAAGGGAAAACGCTTCTACTTGAAAATGTAGTGTTGTTCTGTAAAAATGTAACTGTTCTTTTTAGAATTAAACATCCTTCCTTAGAATTCTGCCATCGTTCCTTGTATATTTGCGATCGTTCCTTAGAAATATAGCTGTTCTATGAAAACAGTCGTGAGATTCTTCCGTAGAAATCTAGCCCTGCCGTAGTATAAGCCGTCGCTGTTCCGTAGAAATGTAGCTCTTCCGTAGAACTCTTTGCCTCTTCCGTATAGAACCTCAGCGCTTCCGTACAAATGGAACGCTTCCGTAGAGAGTTCAAACCTGTGCGCGCGCATTACCATGGGTGGGCACTGGGCATTAGCGCCTGGCTGTAATTCGTTGCTCGCCATTTTGCAAACGTTACGATGTTTACATGTCAAGTTTGTGAAACGAAAGTGCAAGAGGGTGGAAAGTATGGCCCCACAGTTATATTACTATAACTGTGGGGCCGGACTGGAATCTTTTCAGGATGGTAGATCTAAATTTAACTTTATCCCTTTGGATCATTGCTGTGAACGGAATTTCAATACTGCCATTTTGACAGTACTTTTGTGATTTTTGTAGACCCAGAAAGGGAGATAATTGAACACTATTTCCATCTCGGGTACAAGTATGATGTGATCATCAATTTTTTGAGAAGTAAGCATGATATATGCTTGAATGTACGGACACTTAAACGGAGGCTTGTGAAATACAAATTATCAAGAAATGAGACTTGGAGAAGTGAGAAAGAAGTAAAGATTAGAGAAGTGAGAAAGAAGTAAAGAACATAGTCAAGGAGGTAATGCATGGGTCTGGTTGCCTGTCGGGTTACAGGAAAATGTGGCATTTGCTTAAAATAAAGTACAGTACTCACGTCCCACGTAACATGGTTGCATAAATCATGCATGATCGTGATCCTGAGAGTGTGGTGCATTGTCTTCCGATTGAAAGTAACACTGCATGGCAGCTATAACGCCATTTTCAGTACCACAATCTGTCCTGGTTTGTAAGGGGCAGAAACCATGTTCCTTAACACATTCTAAGTAATACCTTGCAGTAATTTCAGGGAGATTGTTTGACCTTTCTAACTCCACCCATAAAACCTTTCTGCTGTACCCATCCACACCTGCATGAATAGCAAATCCAAATGGTCTCAGCTTGTCGTAACCTGTAGAAGTGTTCAGAAATGCCTTATTCCAACACTGCAAAATAACTTCACACATTACCATAAAACTATCCCTTCTTCCCTCGACATATAATAATGATTATAGCAAAGGTCATGATGATAAGGATCTGCTTTACAAAGGACCTTTCTAAAAATAATAAATAATAAGTTCCCAGACCCTCGACCCTGAATGTGTAGCACTAGAGATGCAGTAAAAAAAAAATACACACTTTCTTCTGAAAGTAATCAAATCAAAGTTATGGAAGAAGGGCTGAGAAACACATCATTGCAATATGAAACAGAAAAAATGCAATCAATTGCTTGCCTTGAGTAGAGACAAACACTACTTTGTTCTATGCAATTCATTCATGCTCTTATGACTTCCTACTAATATTACTAAACTTACCATCGATGTCCCAGCATTGATTTGGCCCGTGCGATAGATAGTGCCGTCGTTTGAGCTTCTTTTTCTTTTTCAAAATACTTGCCTCAGGATCATGATCATGCAAGATTTGTGCAACCATGCTACGTGGGACGTGAGTACTGTACTTTATTTTAAGCAAATGCCACATTTTCCTGTAACCCGACAGGCAACCAGACCCTTGCATTTCCTCCTTGACTATGTTCTTTACTTCTTTCTCACTTCTCTAATCTTTACTTCTTTCTCACTTCTCCAAGTCTCATTTCTTGATAATTTGTATTTCACAAGCCTCCGTTTAAGTGTCCGTACATTCAAGCATATATCATGCTTACTTCTCAAAAAATTGATGATCACATCATACTTGTACCCGAGATGGAAATAGCGTTCAATAATCTCCCTTTCGGGGTCTACAAAAATCACAAAACTACTGTCAAAATGGCAATATTGAAATTCCGTTCACAGCAATGATCCAAAGGGATAAAGTTAAATTTAGATTTACCATCCTGAAAAGATTCCAGTCCGGCCCCACAGTTATAGCAATACTTTCCACCCTCTTGCACTTTCGTTTCACAAACTTGACATATAAAACATCGTAGCGTTTGCAAAATGGCGAGCAACGAATTACAGCCAGGCGCTAATGCCCAGTGCCCACCCATGCTAATGCGCGCGCACTGGTTTGAACTTTCCACGGAAGCGTTCCATTTTTACGGAAGCACTAAAGTTCTATACGAAAGAGGCAAAGAGTTCTACGGAAGAGCTACATTTCTACGGAACAGCGACGGCTTATACTACGGCAGGGCTAGATTTCTACGGAAGAATCTTGCGACTGTTTCCATAGAACAGCTATATTTCTAAGGAACGATCGCAGATATACAAGGAACGATGGCAGAATTCTAAGGAAGGATGTTTAATTCTAAAAAGAACAGTTACATTTTTATAGAACGACACTACATTTTCAAGTAGAAGCGTTGTCCCTTCTGGGCCACCGTATGGAAGAAATAAAACCACATTCTATTGGTTATTTGTTGTGAGGACATAACTGCAACGGAAGACACAACTGCAATGTTTCACGCTGTCTCCACCAGGTGATCTGTGACGTCATTGCGGGGGCCTGGGGAAATAAATTTTAATGCCCTATGCCATAAACCAACGCGCGCACCAATTCAATCTGTTTTCAAATAATGGCTGCCGGTCGACCGCCATGCGGGAAAGTTTACGACAAAGAAATGTTACGAAAGACAGCGATTTGTTCTTATTAAGACTGAAAGTGTAAGGTGAAAATTTTACTTACTTGGGTGTCTTCTGTGAGTCCAATCCTGGGATAGTATTCTAGACTCAGCGCTCGATTCTTTCCCGCAGAAGACTGTTAAATTTCATTTCAATCAGGGATTACATTTTGACGACGTACTCGGTTTTATTGTGCGATGGTAATGTGCTTAAGAGACGTACACAAGCGAGCTTCCCGGCTCTGACGAGAGCCGGATCTTTCAAGACGGGTACCTTTCCTCGGGATTTCCATGGACGTGCGAGCTTGGTTGGTAAGTTACCTGAAGGCCTCCATCGGCTGCTCGCTTCAAAGATGGAATTTTTTGTAGCAGCTCTTTCAGCTGGCTCAATTTAGGCTCATTTTGACGCATCAGTCGTACTGTAATCCGGTATGGTGGTTTTTCACTTGCCAGGATACATTCCTCCATCCATTTGCCACTCGATTTCTGGTTGACTTCTGCTTCAGTGATACAACTCTGCCTTCGAACCATCTCAAACTTTGGTAGTGACATGACATCTAGACTCAAGGAATCTTCTGTCACTTCCAAACCAAGAACATCAGAGTATGCTATCAAAAGTCTTTTACTCTCGTACGATTCAGATTTGGTAGATTGAAACGAAAAGCAATTGCTTGACGAAATTGGTGAAACTTTACCCTTCAAAATTTCTTTGCTAACTCTGGGATCAGAACGTGACCACGAAACGAACGTTGCTCGAATAAACTTTAAATGGAAATCAACTCTAGGCAATGGTGAACTAACTTCTTTGAACTTCTTGGCATAATCTTTCGTTAAAATTGTACCTTTCGCGGCACTGAAGTTATCCTTTGCAAACGTTAAAAGGTTCTCAGTTAACATCATGACTTCTGCCTCGGAGGCCTCCTCCACATTGATTCGTGCATTGCAAGGCATAGTACCCTGCCCTGCTACGTCTTCAGTCGCTTCCTCCTGAAAATTGTAAGTACAAATTTCATTTCCATGTAACCTGCCTTTTGTTTCACTTCATATTCAATTGATACATTGTGTTTTGTAAAACAAGATATGCTTAAGGTTGTTTTCATCTTTGCTGATAGTATGTAAAACATGAATGTCCTACATGTATGACAATTATCTGGTAATTTTGGCTTATAACATAATACAAAATACCCTGTTTTCTCGTTACCTTGTCAATTTCCTCATCGTCATTTTCATCAGTTTTGCCTGCTTGCTTCTCAGACATTGTCTGGACAAATTTTAGCTTAGGCTTGTCTTCAATAAAAGGTACCGTATTTCTTCACCTATAAGCCGATCTCGGCTATAAGCCGAGACCCTGACTTTCAGGGTCTTTACGCTACACTCAAGCTGCCCAAAAAAAAAGGTAAAACCATCGGCTATAAGCGGAGAGCGAAATTATTGATTGTAACTGGCCATTTGAGCAAGCGAACCTCACGGAAAACATAAGAAATTGACTCACTAAACACAAAACCTAATGAATTACAATAAACACAAAAGAAAAAAAGCGAACCAATCAAGAGATATGAATATCAATTGATCCAACGAACTGTATAAATACTACCACGCGACAACAGATTAACCACAACAACAATAATAATCTCAGTTAAACGTTTCAAAGTATCAATCTATCGAGTATACCTTTCGTCGCTGTCACTTTTTATCATCATGCCTAAAGCACGCCGTTCCTCGTATAGTATGGCTTTCAAGATAAAAGTTATCGCGGAAGCTGAAGCGGTAGAAAACAACTCGGAAATCGCTCGAGAATATGGACTAAGCGAGTCCATGGTACGACGCTGGAGAAGAGACCAGGCGACTATTCTTTCCGGAGAGCTGAAGATGTCTGCAAAACGTGCGACGATGGGCCGTTTCACTCCGAAATATCCCGAACTAGACCAGCAAGTGATGGAGTGGTTTTCACAGCAAAGAGAACAAGGTTGGTATTTACTTTTCTGTCTAAAATTTTAAGAGTTTTTGAAGAGTTGAATGATATCGTCTTTCAGTGCGTGGGAAACAGAGACTTTGATTGGTCAGAAATATGTTGTTGTCATGACAATTTCATAACATGTCACGAAAAGAGTGCTGCAGTCACGAATCTACGGTTATCTCGCAGCAAAATAAGATTGTTATTTTATTTTTCGTAGGTATTGCGGTGAGTGGATTGATCCTTCGCCTTAAAGCTAAAGAGCTCTCCGATGATCCTGCTTTCAAAGCTTCCCGTGGATGGTACGAGAAATGGAAACGACGCCACTCGGTCAGCATGCGAACCAAAACAACTCTGGCCCAGCGATTGCCCGCCGATCTCGAAGAGAACATTGTGTGCTTTCATCGCTTCGTCATTGCAGCAAGAAGACGCGCCGACTACCCTTTATCCCGCATCTACAACATGGATGAGACACCCATGCGTTTTGAGCTGCCATCGAACCGAACACTGGAATTCAGTGGAAGCCGAACAGTGCCAGTAAAATCTTGCGGAGCGGAAAAGCGGAGCTTCACCGTCGTTCTTGCTGTTGCTGCCGATGGAGCAAAGGTGCCACCGAAAGTCATCTTCAAAGGCGTCCGTACACCGAGAGATCTGGTTGTGCCGCATCCTCTTCGTGTTTCCTTCCATAAGAAAGGGTGGATGGATGAACAGGGCATCCGAGAATGGATTCGACAGAGTTTGCCCCGTGCCGAGCGTTCCCTTTTGGTGTGGGACTCATTCCGAGCTCACTTGACCGATTCCGTGAAAGATGACCTGAAGCAGCGAAACATTGACGTCGCAGTTATCCCTGGTGGCCTAACCCCGGTTGTACAGCCCTTGGATAAGTGCCTAAACAAGCCATTTAAAGATAATGTGCGCCGAAAGTACTTGGCGTGGATGACATCTGGGCCATTTGAGTTTACCCCAGCTGGGAAGAAGAAGGCGCCAAGCAGAAATCTTGTCCTCAGGTGGATCAAGGAAGCATGGGCAGAGATACCCGAAGAGATGGTTGTCAAATCCTTCAAGACCTGTGGTATTTCCAATGCCTTGGACGGAACAGAGGACGACGTGGTCTACTCTGAGGAAACCCCAGAAGTAGATGATGAATACATAGAAGAGAACGAGTTCGACACAGACAGCGAAAACGAAACGGATGGCGAGTAAACCATTGGGTTGAAAGCCCTTGCACGTATTCGTCAAACGGCTCCTTTAGGAGCCACCAATTTCATAAAAGTGAATAACCAATATTCAGAAGTTATTTTTGTTGTGTTTTATTACTTCTGCTTCATTGCTAACTTGACTACAAGCCGGGGGGGTAAAGTTATTCAGCAACTGTATATTTTTAAAATGTAAAACCCTCGGCTATAAGCCGAACCCCGTTCTCCGTGAAAAATCTCCCAAAATTTTGGGTCGAAAACTGAAAAAATCGCTCGGCTTATAGGTGAAGAAATACGGTAGATGCTTTGGAAAGTGAAATAAAATTTTAAAAAAACCAGTAAACTGTACAAAACTCTACTCAACATTTTTATGAGCCAGATAAACTTCATTTTATAAAGTTTGAAGCTGTGTTTTCCACTGGAGTACATGTGTAAATCACTTTTATTCCTTTAGAGGTTGACATTGTGATAATTTTGGGTTGGCATAAAAAGGGAAAAGGAGCAGGATTTTTTTTTTTCAAACTTTGGCCTTTTTAACTAAATATAAGACAAAAGTCTGGATATGTCAAGGTTTAAACAGGTTTTGGTGATTTCAGTGGTTAACCAGTAATAATAACAAAGGTTCGTAATCATGCGTTAAAAATTTGCAATGCGCTTACAAAAATAAATAAGTTAAAAAAAATAACATCGGGAATGAACTAAGATTATAAAACTAATAATTATTACAAAAAATAATTGCTTTAACTTTCTTTTTAAAAATTGCTATAGTTTCGGATTTTTAAGGGACAGAGGAAAGGTGTTCCAGAGTTTCGGAGTGCAGAAGGGAAAGGTTTGTTGTCCTTAGGAAACAAAGAACATCATTTCCACGGAATCTTTGTTGTGGAGGAGAAATATAAAATTTACAGTTTAAATTTCCTACTTCTCATTTGATTGGTTTTATCATAGTTATTCAAATTTGTGTTGTTTTGTGGAAAGTTGAACAGGATTGCAATGGGTCAGAGGTAATAAAATCTTGAAGCTAAGTCAGAGGAAACTGAAATATTATAGGATGAAAGTGGGTGGGAGGAATTTCTATCTAGAATATATTGAAAATAATAGTATTGTAATTACCACTTTTTTTACATTGGGTTCTTTATCAATCAGTGCCTGCCTTTTTCTTTCAGCTTTGGCTGATGATGATTTCTGTGGAGTATTTTCCCTGCTTGTAAGCTGGAATGCTTCATTTTGGAATTGCTGTTTGATAACCAGCTTCTGGTAAGCATTTTTCGATATTGGCCCAGTTCTCCCACCGGAAAAAAGCAAGGATTGTGACTTGTTTAATTTATGTGCTGTTTCCATCAATGCATCATTAAAGTTAGCTAATGTGAGTGGAAGACCTATCAGTGAAGCATCCGCTCGGGCCTTGTCGACATAGTATGGAACATAAGACACAATTTGTTTGATGGAAGCTGTGATATTAACAGTTCAAAATATTTGGACAGCTTGAAAGCCAAGGTGAACACGGGCCATTACTTTGTACTCATAACCAGTTAACTTGTGTGGCATCTGCAGAAGGTTTTGGTAAACATTTTCCAGACCACTACAAAATGGAGCTAAAATCTCCAGCACAATGCCTTTAAATCCTGCTTGCCTCAAAACATCTGGCATTCGAGCAGTGAATGCTTTTACTCCAACCTCGTCAAACTTTATAAACTTCTCATAAAGATGGACAGACTTAGCCAGTCCATTTTTAGTGCCAATAAGAACTGCTGGTC
This sequence comes from Stylophora pistillata, assembly GCF_964205215.1. Lineage (NCBI taxonomy): Eukaryota > Metazoa > Cnidaria > Anthozoa > Scleractinia > Pocilloporidae > Stylophora > Stylophora pistillata. The sequence goes on from NC_142529.1 coordinate 17,919,314, forward strand.
ACTACTGAGAACAGCTATAATGTAAAAAGGATCACAAATTGAAATGAACGGACTTGCAGAGTTGTGTAGCACACAACTACTTTTTTAAACTGTAAAAATTCCAGATATCATTGTGGTATACAGTATCAGGTGGGTTTTATATACTATACCCAATTTATGTAAAATGCAGATTATAATTTTACAGGATTTTTAGTGAAAGGGTGCAAACTTGTTATAGGCATACATGTTATTTCCTAATTTTAAAAGGATTTTGATCATTTTTGAACATGCCGCTTTACACATTTTGTTTTTCTTATTCTTATTGTATAGTTCCAGTAACTAGCGATTATCCCCCCCCCCCCCTCCATGGAAGGCAAAGGAAAATTCCTGGGGGTCTCATTCTTAAAGACCAAAAACTATATAAAAAAAAAAATATTTGGAGATTTTTTAGAATTTTTGGTGGGGGGGGGGGGGGAAGATAACAAGATTTTATGGAGCTACACATTTTGTAGAAATATCTATAATCACCCCACAGACCCCTACCTCTATTGTTTTAAGGAAAGTAAAGCTAAAGACAACTTCCTGGTGCCTAAGTGTGTTAAACCAAAAAAACTTTCTGTGGATGAGATATAGATATTTTCTGGCACAATACAATCACTGTTCATGTGAACTAGTTTGAAAAAGGCACAATTTACCTGCTGCAATTTTTGCAATTCATATAACATAGTGTTTCAGCTGACCGAAACCCAAGGTGAGCAGTACCAGGGTAGTACTCCGAAAGGGCTGTACCATTCAAATTTTTACGCCCAGTGTTCCTAAGATTTTGTTTTGCAAACTCTCTGTGCTTTTCTTTAGTGGGGGCTTTTCCACATAGTTCATTCTCAAATGTTTTTTGGCAACTCTCTGCATCTGAAACTGTCCAAACTGGTTCTGGACAGATGATCTTCATGTCACCCAGTTGGCTCTGGGGCTTCTGGGATTGGATAAGTGGATTTGGCAGATGAACTGCCAGTAGATAACCTCCTTTCCTTACCATCCCCACAAGTGCATCTAATAATTTTTATTTCTTGCCCAGTCAGTGGGTGTTTAATTGTTTTTAGCTCTTGAAGCTGTTTGTAAACAGCATGACCACATTTTTTTGTTGTCTCGTAGTCATCATTCCCCAACCAAAGGGCAACAGTCAAAACTGTGCTAAGTAAATTGTAAGGCTCAACTAGTTTCAATCTTACACTGGTTTCTCCAGTAAAATGACGAGACCATTTAAGCCACGGAAAGCCATCTGTGTAATCCATTAGAATCAGATAATTGTTGGGTGTATTTATTACACTCTGAGTTCCAGGTTGGGCAAGAAACAATGAAATGTACTTTTCAATGTCAACATGGCCTATAACCACTTCTCCAAATTCATTAAATTCTAGACCAATTTGTTTCAGTAATTCTTTGCGGGTGTCATTCAGATTACCAAAAATCTCGTCTTTACTTAGAATTGGATTGATGCCAGTGGCCACTTCCAATTTTTTCCCCCACTTGTTTCTTAGTACATCTTTTGTTTCCTTTTGTCCAATCACAAGGGACCTGACAATTCCACAAGAAAATTCCAAAAATGCCGAGTGCTGTTTTTTAAAAACACAAGGCATAACAACATCCTTGAAAAAAGAACCATTGTCAATTTCAAGGAGCCAGTCGCAAGAATTAGGTTTGTTCTTTTGAACTATTTCAGTGAACACTTGCCTCTGGTTGTGGAAACCAGTGCTTGGTGAGGGATCTGGACAATACAGTGCTTGAAGTTCTGGGTAGTGCAGGAAAAGTTCATCTCTGAACTTGCATAATTTGCTATAAAAATCATGATTTCCATCACTTCCTTGCAGTAAAAAGACCACAGGTGACACGATTTTGGCAATCTCTGGTAAAACTAAATCCACAAGTTCTTCATCGTTCAGACAGTTCAGCAGTTCACTGACCCTTTGCTTCCTGGAATAAGGATTACTCTTGTCGTCTAAAAATTTTTCTGCACATTGTCTTAATGAAACCCGTTTCCGAGAGGTTGACAAGCCATCCGGTTTGTCCTCCGGATAAAGACGAAGATATTCGTTTAAATTCTTTTTGTTTTGGTAAAATTTACCACAGTTTTGAAATGGGCAATGAAGTCGAATTACTGAATCACATTTTCCTTTGCCCGACAAGACATCCAAACAAATAAAAACAATTAGCCGGCAAAAAAAACAATACACATTTAAAAGTACTTTAAATGCTGAATATCGCCACGTCAAAAAGCTCGCCAATATTGTGCCACCCGCGACAATGGAACTGACTTCCAGAGAGCAACGAAAGCTCGATCAAAACTTCTTTAAAATCAGCACATATAAAAAATAAAATCAACACAAACACACCATTCCCAGAAAAAAGACAGCTTTAATACCAATAACATTTACTGTTGATAAAGCCACAGTTAATCGATTAACTATGATAAAGCGAATGCCCGATCCAGTACATAAGTAAGAAATAAAAAAGCAAACTTCATACAATAATGCATGAGTACATCGAGCTTACGTTTGGATTGTCTGCAATGTTCATCGCGAAAAGCTGTCAAAGTGTGGACACGGAGTTTCTTTTCATGGTAGTAGCTGCATTGTTCAAACTACCCATGACAAGTCTTCTCACTTGTTAAAGTGCGAAAGTCTTTAGCTACATCGACCTCGCATCACGCCAACCGGCCGCCATGATTTGAAAACGGATTGAATCGATGCGCGCGTTGGTTTGTGGGATACGGCATTAAAATTTCTTTCCCCAGGCCCCCGCAATGACGTCACAGATCACCTGGTGCGGATGAATTCGTAGAATTTATCCCGTTTTTCTAGAATTCATTAAAAAAAATGGAAAATCGGGTTAAAGATTGGCTGGCTATGGCAACTTGGGATCTATTTAATTCGGAGGATGAACCCTTAGATTTTACCCCATATTTTTATCAAATTCACTGAAAAAAAATTTGGAAATTCGGGATAAAGATAGCATGTGGGAACTTCGGGTATTAATCACTTGTAAGATGAAGGCTCAGAATTTACCCCGGCCCGTTTTTCTCGAATTCCTTGATCAAATGGGAAATCGGGGTAAAGATGGCATATGGGAACTTATCGTGTTAGCCACTTGCGGATGAATTTGCAGAATTAATCCCGTTTCTCCACAGGGGGTCCTGTGGTGCACAGTCGTCCTCTTGCCTCAAAAATGTTTTTGTTTTTTTAGCGATTTTGAATAAGTCTGATTTCTTTGATGCATTACATTAACGACGAAATCAGACTTATTCAAAATCACTCAAAAAGAAACAGAATTCTCTGAAAATAATGAAAAATTGGGTAAAGATTACACATAACAATTTGGGGTATGTTTCGTTTGCAGGATGAATTGTCCGATTTTACCCCATTTTTTACAGAATTCTTGGAAAAAAGCAAAAAAACGGGACAAAGATTGAATGTGACGTGTTAGGTTGTATTCCTCTTATAGGATGAATATACTCAGATTTTACCCCGTTTATCCTGAATTTACTAATGTACAGTGAACTCTCAACCGGACATTGTGAGAGAGGGGCTCCAAAGAAGATTTTCAAGGACAGCCTAAAGAAGTCACTCAGCACCTGCAACATCGACCAAAAAGAGTGGTCTGACCTGGCTACAGACCGTGGTATCTGGCGCCACACAATCAACCAAGCCACTGCTCAATTTTAGAAAGATAGACGTGAGGTACTTAAAGACAAGCGTCAGAGGAGGAAAGCCCGCGCCGCCTCCACCTTCACTCCTGACTCCACCTTTCTCTGCAGATACTGCCCGCGGATCTGCCTTTCTCCCATCGGTCTGGTCAGCCTCGAACGTGCCTGCAGCCGATGTCAACGTGGACAACCTTTTTAATCTTCGCTCGCGAAGTCAAGCCAACACTCAAAAAACGGAAAATCGGGGTGAAGATTGATTATGAAAAACTATGTATTCCACATGTGGGATTGTCAGATTTAACCAAACTTGTCTCTTATAAACGAAAACAAAAATATGGAAAATTAGGGTAAAGATTTGATATCCCAACTAAGGTTATATTCCACTTGCGTGATGAATTGTCAGAACTTGTCCAGGTCTTCTAGAACTCGTTGAACAAATGGAAAATCGGGGTAAGGGTTGGACACGCCAAGTCACGATGTTAACCACACGAATTCTCCCGATTCCACTTTTTCAACAGTTAATTGAACAAATCTGGGTGAAGATTGGATTCGGAAAAGTTATGATATTACTTGTAGGATGAATTGTCATAATTAACCCCGTGTTTCTAGAGTTGATCGAGAAAGTGGAAAATTGGGGTGAAGATTGGATTTGGCATATTGGGATATATTCTAATTGCTGGATAAATTGTCAGAATTTATTTCCTTTTTTCGAGAATTTCCACATTCAATGAAAAATGGAAAAAGGGGTTAATAATAGATATGTCAAGTTTGGAGGCATTGCCCCTGCAGGGTAGGAGCTGTGAAATTGTTTTGATTTTCGAATGCACTCAAAACATGGAAATAGGGATAAACAGATATACTGCAGTTGTAAGTTAGATCGCTGGAAGTGCACCCTTAATTCGCGTAAGAAAATTTTGGGTCGGGGGGTAGTTGTCAGAAGGCAATAATTGTCGAAGTCAATAATTTTAGCCGGTACTTTGTAGAATTCCCTGCACAAAGCCTTGGGATTATTCGACAAATATCACTTAGTTTGAGGAGATTATTTTGCTGGAAAAGAGAATGTAGCCTTCCCCATAAACTATTTATCAGTCTGCAAGTTTTGGTGTTATGTTTCACCACTGTGATGTTCTGATTGTTGAAAAGGGTCTGCATATTATTCACACCCTTGGAATTTAAGTCAATTTAGCGTGAAAAATGTCTTCAGGCAACGAGAAAATTTCCCAAAGTCCCTGTATACACAGATGCATGTGCATATATTGACGACAAACTATTGATTTATCGTTGCTTGAGAAGCAAAGTGAACGTCTACGTAGAGACCCACGGGTACTATTCACCGTCAGATAAAACATTGTAACAGAATAAGTGAAGGGTTGATTGCAGATGAACTACTGTCATCTCATTCCAACGTGCTGCCTGTTTATTTGTGGAACCGAAGGAGAACTTAACATGACATCAAGACTCACTTAGTAGGGCTTCACAAAAGAAAAATCTATGTAAGCAAAGGACAAGTTTTAAATTTCTCTTCCAAATATTTAATGTCCTCCAATCACATTGACGTACTAATATGGCTGTCCTAATATAAACAAGATCACTAAGCTCACTTAAAAATAAAAAAAAAAGAAACAATATACATTAAATTTATATCCCTGATAGAGTAGTTTTCCAAGAGATCATGATTTCACATATTCGAAAAAAAGAAAAATTAGTGAGTGACATAGATATTATATAGGTTTAAAATTTTAAAAGGGATAACTTAAGTATAGGTATGTGTCGGAAAAATGATCCTCTCCCCTTCTTTGTTTCTCTCTTTTCGTTTGCTCCTCCCTTTTTCTTTGTTCTTCTCTTCCTCTTTCCAGCTGCTCTTCCATAACTATTTCTTGTTCCAGCCAGTCCATGTTAATTACATGCTCTTCAAAACATAGGAAAAGTATCACTTAGTATTATCAATACACGACATTTTACAAAGCTGTTTAGCCCTGAGCCTCTGTGGTTTAATCTTTCCTTCAAAATCCGTAAACATGGCCGTCCAGTGATGGCCTTTGTCAAAAATACCACCAAAAATGTTCATACTAGAGATACAATAACGTTCACCCTAGAATGTGCACATGAACCATTAGGGAGAGTACCTCTTTCCGTGCCAATATTCTTTGATATGCCTGACATCTAAGTCACTGATTATTAATTTTCAAGTAATGTTTTATGTGAGAAAAGAGTAGAAGTTTGATTGCTTCTCAGGGACGAAATGCATCAGTACTTCACTATGCCAGACACCCTCATCTGAAGTTATGTGTAATTCATAACAGCTTTGTTCACTGGTTTTAAACCTCAAAGCAATTTTAAGAACTCCCTTAGAACATTCAATTTAAAAGGGACAATTTCCTGTTGAGTTGTAAAAAATTCTGTTCTATACTGAAAGTATGAGAAACCCTCCCAGGATGGCAGAGAAGAAATTAGTTTATCTCACCACGTGGTCCTCCATCTTGTGCTATGGTAGTCAACTCAGCAAAAATTGATCAACAATCCTATTTTAAAGGGAACGAGAGAATATGGGTGGTTACCAGTTTGCTTGGCACCCAGGTATTCAGAGAAAAACATAAGAGGATATGCAGAGGCTAAAGCCACTGTGTATCAAAGTATTCACTGAACAATCTAAAAGTAATGTAAATTTTTCGTTTTTAGGGCCGATTTATGTGATACGACTTAATCGCATGCGACAAGCTTAAGGTTACTTCCCATTTTCGCGGGTGTCCTTCGGGAAAATTTTGTTTGCACACTACAGTAGTTTCACTAAAATCCTAGCAAACTATATATCAGAAGAAAGCTTCATAAATGTTTATGATAAAAATATATCTCAAGCAACTTTTCTTTCAAGGATGTGTTAGGATCCAATAAGGCGTGAAATGACCAAAGGGTCTTCTATTGAATTTATTGGATATGGGATGCTGCAGCACGAGCTAATTTGCTGCACAGTCTTATTTACTATTCCCACTAATTACACAACACCTGAGCAAAGCATGTCAATTAAAAATAACAAATATGGAGAGGGCAAATTACTTTCAGTAATTTAAAGTGCAAGCAATTTGTTCCTTACCATCATTATTTTGTTTGCTTTCCATTTACAGACTCAATTGGCTGTAATAAAAAAACAAATTCAAACAATTTTACCTTACTTCTTAAAGTAGAAAATCACAAGACTAAACAACAAGTGTAGAAACTTAGACATACTTAGGCTAATACTCTGATTCAAAAATAAACTACCTCCCTGCAAAAAAAAATTATACCACTGTCTGATACCATCCAGTTACTCTCCTATTTTTTTTTCCACTTCTCTTTGCTTTTAATTTGTAAATGCATATCGTGCTTCTCCTCAATGGCAAGAGCCTGAGTTTCCAAGAAAACCCAAATAACTGGAAAGAGTATTGGCAAGAAAGATAACCAAATGAGCAGTGGTATCAAATTAGAGCTTGGAGTAGTTGACCGACCTGAATGACTGCTACACCCATTTTTTTTTTCTCAAGACTATGTGAACTAGATTTGGAGCAAAGAGTGCAATACCTTGCCAAACATCTGCTAAGACTCACTTAAAAGTGTGCATGATTATCATCTCTTGCTGAGATACCACTATTCACTTCAGTGTTTTTATTACTACAAATATGGAGGCTTTGGTAGGATTGGGGAAAGGAGGGACAATGTTTGAGCAGCTGGGAGGGACCAAAATGACAGTGTGGCAGCCATTTATTCCCACTTGGATGGCAAAGTCTGGGGAATCTTCCACTTGAAATTTAAAAGTTTGGACGTCCAAAAGGGTCCATTTTTGGTTGCTATTTCCCAAGTTGGCTAAAAATTATAGCTACTATGAGGGAGAGTATTGACATTGAATTAACGAAAAGAGTAGCTTTTACATATCTGACATCTGTGATGTCTGCGTGGCACTTGATTGATTTTTACCTTTGCCTTGCTCAAAAAATGAAATCGTGCTGAGGACAACATTAGATTTTGGGATATGGTGCTGTGACTTCTAACACAGAATCTTTAATGCAATTACTGAAGGCGAAGGAGTTAATTACCGTATTTATCTGTGTATAAGTCGACCCCCATTTTCGAGGTTGAAAATCAAATTGTTCATAATTTCTAGTAAAGAAAAATTCAGACCGATAGAAATTTCCCAAATGACTGATCTCTTATTTCTGAGAATGTGTTGAAAACACAGTGAATGAAAAAAAAAAAAAAACTGCAGAGCAAAATGTAACCATGTGCTGTGAAGTTTAGTAGCACTTGTTTACATCACCACGATTCATGATTTAAGCATATACGAGCACTTCGATTTACTGGAGAAGTAATTTACCATCTTTTGTAAATTGTTTTGAAAATGAAATCTTCATGCATTTTTTAATGGTTTGAAAGGGCATATGTTGTTGCTTTGTGAAATATTGCTTTCTACATGTGCCTTAGTCTAAGAGTGATGGTAAAATGTACAGGTGCCATCTTTGTCTGTCAGTGGATTGAATCTATTGGGTGAACACCAGAAAAATAATGATATTGACACAAATAAAATGAGGGTTTACTATAGGTATGCTGTGGTTCAGTTTCACCCTTGGTTTAATTCTTTTCATTTTAATAGAAGCCAAATTGATGGTGACACATCATCTCATTATAACTTAAACTCTTAGTCTAGGAGCTAAATTTTATCTTTCTTTACACAAAATGCATTTTCATTCATATCATTAACAAAACCAAAGGAAAATTCTGCTTACACCAAGGACAAAAATTAATCACAACATATACCTTTTCATAACTAGTGCATAATTTGCCAAGGAAATGTTTACGATGGAGCTTACCACCTCATGATCATTGGCAGTTTTCTTTATTTTGCTTTGCTGCTGGTTCTCATCCATGCCTGTATGAATGAAATTAAGTAAGGGTGAAAAGATTAGTATTTTCTTTGCAAAGATAGTTGCAGAGAGTGTCTCCACTAATGTATGGATCACCAAATGCTCACAATGAAAGCCCACAAGACCAAGTTCTTGCTCTTGTAGGAGCAATAATTACTAATAATAGGCAATAGTCTGTAAAGAATTAAGTATTCATTTGTGCATGAATTAGTATTTATTTCATTTCAATATCTGAAACACATAGTTGAAAAAGAATGTAAAGCCTAGTAACATATAACATACATATTATTATCATATTCCTTATGATTTAGTTCAAAGGGCTTTACTCTAAATAGATTAAACGAAAGAAAGTGGCATACGTCAGCCACTGATTTAAATGGAAAAGCACATATCAAGTGAAGAGTAATTTTGCAGCATATCTGTCCCCTTCTGGGCGAGCAAAGAGAATGATTTAATACATTGTAACCCAACTGTTCTTGCGGGAGAGCATGGGAGAGAACACCCTATCCTTTATAAAAGATACCAGATCTTCATTACGTGTCAGCAGTTTGTGGGTTAACTTTCCAGGATATGTGATGTTTGACATCAACCATACCGGAGGTTGAATTTTTTCGTAGTGCCATACAATTATTAATGAATACATGTCTTCCACTGTATCCATAATAACCATCAATGTAGACAATATGAGATTGCTACATGTAACATAATTAACAATTATTCCAGGAGCGCGCATTGAATATGAGATGATAGATAGCCAACGAGGAGCATAGCGCCAAGTTGGCTAGAATCATCTCATATCCAACAAGCGCGAGTGGAATAATTGTTTTATTAAAAACACTAAATTAAATTTTATTAAATTTTCAGCTCCCGTTTAATTTTAAGCTGATATGTCCGCTTACCATATTTGCAGGTTATGGTATATTGGCTGATATACCATAATGGCTAAGCCAATAAAAATTCTTAAATTGCATTATCCAATGATCTAGTTTTTAATAATAAAAATTATTAAAAACTAGCAAAAACTTCCAAGCGCGGTCGTGGAATAATTGTTAATTATAATGAGGCTAGAAGAAAATCACAAATTTTCGGTCATTGAAACAACGAGATCTGTCTCGTTTTTTAATTATGTATCATCTAGTTTTGCATGTCCCAAGCAAAATAAAAAACAAAAAATCATTCCTCGACACAGAAGGACTCAATGAATCCACGTTAGTAGTTACTCGGACGCTTTATCGGTATACATCTGACAGTATTTAGCCCGAAACTTGAACGCGATCTTTGAAGAATGGTTGTAATACTTAAATTTAACAATAAATACTGGCATGAAGTGCAACCGAAACCTTACCTTACTATTTCCGACAGAAAAGAACAACTTCGATCACCGACGCACTCCAAACTAATAAGGTCCGAAGCCACGAGGCAACGTCAAATTCTCGTCTTCCTAAGCTTTCCAACGTATCGAAGAAAATTTCGCCAATATTTCGCACTTAAAAACGCAACCAGAATTTTAATCTTTCACCAATCCGAAGTGTCCCAAAAGGCATCAAGGATAGCTCGTGAAACAAGGATATCCCGTGAAATTCTTAACCTTCGAGCGCGGAAAATTGAATGTTGAATCTTCTCACAATAGGCCATTTTACAGTTGTGTACTTTGATTCAGAGTGAGGCTTAAGATGACCTTGTTGTGATAGAGACCTGTTTCAAGTTAGCATGATCACAAAATGATTTATATTTGAAAGGCAGCAAGGTTTGTATCACAAGATCATCTCTAGCCTCACTCCCGTTCAAAAGCTTGGCAACCAAGCACCCAACTGTGAAATGGACTATTTTACTTTGCAACCCACCCTAGTTGGGAAGTGACACGCAGAAGACACGTTCACAAAGCCTTTTGATTGGAAGGAATAAAACCGCATTCTATTGGTTATTAGTTGTGGACTGTGTTCACAATATCCTAGACATTTTAAATAATGTTCAAGGCGTACATAACAGTCATGGAAATGTTCAGCTTCTTGTTGGTAAAGTAGATTTTTTGCAAAGTATGTTGGTAAATCTAGACATCGATGGTTTCATAACAGAAACCATGAGAAGAGCTCATAGCTTGCTGGTAGAAATCGAAAGAACTGAGAATACTTATGGAGGTTATAGCGCTAGCGTGGAACAAGATGGTAGATGTGGATGACCCTCGTACGTAATTAATAAGCAAAGAACAGCTCTCAGCCCTTCCCGGCGCCATATTGAATGTGTAACCGCGCAAACATGATAGCGAGATTAGTGTTGAGTTGCGAGTTCTGATGAGAGTTTAGTGAAATGTGGTGGTGCTCTGTCCTTTTCATCGAGATATTTCGACAATGAACGATACTTTCCCTACGCAGGATATTCCTCCTTCTTCTTCGAAAATAAGAGAAGACACTGTGCCGCTTTTTGGTTTTGCTAATAGCTATTATGACTCAACAGGCAATCCAACAAGTCTGCATTTCTTCTCGTTTCCGAATGACGTCCAGCAGCGAATCAGATGGTGCAATCTCCTGAAGCGCCAGCATGGAAAGGACGGATTCTTCATCACAAATCAACTTTTTTGTGCTCAGAAAATTTCAAAAAAGAAGACACGCGAAAAAAACGTGGACAGGTCGCTGGAAATTGGTGAAAGGTTTATAATGTTTGTACGGTTGTTTTGTTGCTTGGATACCGAAAGAAAATGTCTGCTTTGGTTTTCGGTATTGAAGCGTTTATGCTGGGATTTTTTCTCCTTATTAAAAAGGTGACATTTATATTTCTTTGTGCACTGTGGTCTTATACGATATCTGTGAACGGAATGTAAAATTATAAAATTGTAATGTAAAATTAAAATGTAAAATTATAAATTTATAAAATGAGGAGTTTAATTATTATATATATGGGCAGAACCATCTCGATTTAACTGGTCAGTACCGAAAAACTATGGAAAATGCCTGCTAAAAGGGTCCTGGTAGCAACTGTGACAACTCAAGGAGAGTCATTTGAAGTTGAACAGGAATTATTCCACCAAGAAGTTAAAGCACCTGTGTCAACTGTCAATGCTGCTTCGCCTTCACCAGCTCAAATTTAATGCTCAAATTTAATGCTCAAATTGATTTAGGTGTAATATTTCCTTACATTAAGAAATATTAGTATTAATGTTGTTAGTATTCAGGGAAAAAAGATGATGTTAGGCTTGTGAAATCAAGATAAGGTACCATTCTACATTGTGGAAATAAGGGAAGTGATTGGCATGACAATAAAATGCGAGTTAAACTATGTCTTTATGGGAAGGAGCTTCAAAATTCTATTCTTCAAACATAACATTTCGAAGAGCCCATTGACAATAATTAACATATTATTCACAGATAAAAAAATAAACAGTTCTGTACAGTCTAAAATAATCCTAGTTTTGCATATTGAGCATACTCTTGCAGTATATTCTTGTGAACGAGTTCTTGTGCTGGAAATGGGAAAGGTTCTTTTAGTTCCACATAGAGGAGCTTAATCCATGTAATGCAGATTCTGGACACCAGGCTTGTGCTGATCCCAAATCTATCAGCAAGATCTTGTACAAATAACCCAGCCTTTAGTCTCATAACTATGAGCAAAAATTCATCCAAGAATGACAGTTTCTTGAAGGCCCCGGCTTATTTCTGTTATCATCTATTTGGTATGGCTGACTCTCTTTCAACAGTTTCCCTTCTTTCAGGTACTGTATCTTTGCCAGCATTGGTTCAATAAAATTGTAGAAGCTTATGAGTGCTCCATAGTTTGGGAATCCATCCCTCTCATTTTCAACTTCACTTAGTTTTTCTTTCAAGTCAGCTAATTGTACTTGCAGTAGCTCCATTTCCCATTGCAGCTTAAGGACATCTGATTGTTGCAAGGCTGGTGAAGATGAAGCAGCATTGAAAGTTGACACAGCTGCTTCAACTTCTTGGTGAAAGAATTCCTGTTCAACTTCAAATGACTCTTCTTGAGTTGTCACAGTTGCTACTGGGACCCTTTAAGCAGGCATTTTCTGTGGTTTTTTCGGTACTGACTTGTTAAATCGAGATGGTTCTGCCCACATGTATAATAACAAAACTCATCATTTTATAAATTTTTAATTTTACATTTTAATTTTACATTATAATTTTATAATTTTACATTCAGTTCACAGATATCGTATAAGACCACAGTGCACAAAGAAATATAAATGTCACCTTTTTAATAAGGAGAAAAAAATCCCAGCATAAACACTACAATACCGAAAATCAAAGCAGCATTTTCTTTCGGTATCCAAGCAACAAAACAACCGTACAAACATTATAAACCTTTCACCAATTTCCCGCGACCTGCCCACGTTTTTTCGCATGTCTTCCGTTTTGAAATGTTCTGAGCACAAAATAGTTGATTTTGTGATGAAGAATCCGTCTTTTCCATGCTGGCGCTTCAGGAGATTGCACCATCTGATTCGCTGCTGGACGTCATTCGGAAACGAGAAGAAATGCAGACCTGTCGGATTGCCTGTTGTGTCATAATAGCTATTAGCACAACCAAAAAGCGGCAGTGTCTTCCTCTTCTTTTCGAAGAGGAAGGGGGAATATCCTGCGTTGGGAAAGTATCGTTCATTGTCGAAATATCTCGATGAAAAGGACAGAGCACCACCACATTTCACTAAACTCTCACTGGAACTCGCAACGCGACTCAACACTAATCTCGCTATCATGTTTGCGCGGTATACACATCCAATATGGCGCCGGGAACTGTAAAAAGGTTTTAAATTGCAAGAGATTGCTACTATGCTTGGAGTAATTTGGAGAACAGTTAAGAGAAGAATGATATTATATGGACTAAGTGTTTCAGGTACATACTATTGTTTTAAGCTAGAATATTAAGCTAGGATATTATGAACACAGTCCAACAAATACGAGATATCGTCCATTTTTCATCTCACAAGATAACCTCGTACGAAGTTATGAGGCTTACATGAGTTACTTGACGTTAGTGAGCCTGCGCTCCTTCGTTAATAGCTGGGTTGCGGTTGCATGATGGAAACTTGAATGTTGAATAGCGCGTAGTGCTGCATGTTGAATATATCAATACCATAAGTACAACAATATTGCATTGCCACAACTACAAAGTGGAATTATGAGAAGTAAAATGTTTAATACTCGAAACTTGGAAGTTTAATTGTAAAAAAGACTGTTGAATCGGATAAAGTTTCATAAGGAATAAAAACTTGTCCAATCGTGAAATAAGGAAGAATACTAAAAGTACAATGTCAAATCGCAATGTTGAATTTTGGCCCCGATGGGACGCCAATCCCAAGCCACGTGTTGCTCTATAGATCACAGGATAGTGATTGGCCATTGAATCTCATTACGTCAGAGGACATATCCACAACAAGAGGACATATGTGGAACGGTACAGTCACTGGCTGAACAATCATGGCGGACTATTCGGGCGTTCTGTTGAACGTCAGCTATAAACAGCTTCATGAACGGTTTGTGAGTGGATTGAATGGAACATCGGTGTTTGAGATCGGAATGGTTGCTAGTGCTGCGCCAAGTGGAATTTTTCTTCGGTCAATCTTATTTAATATATTGTTTGCAAAGCAACAAAACTTTTCTAGTTCACTATTCTGTTGGTGAGTATAAGACGCTTTTCTTAGACAGTGCAAACACTCGAAAATCAAGACCTCATACAGTTGTTGTAGATTGCTCGTAAAAACTCGTGGTGAAGAACTTTTTTTACTGAAATAGTGGTAACTTTTCCCATTCTGAAAAGGCTATTTTAATGAAAGAAGAAAGTGCTCTTTAATTAACCTTGCGATTGTACAGAATTTCCGCCTTGACTTATTAAGGTGGCTAATACAGTTTTTGATACCATTGTTTCTTTCACCGTTTTCTCTAAAACCCTTGATCTCTCGGTCGCCAAAATTGGCAGCAAGCAAGTTAACAACACAAACTTATGTTTTTCGATAGTTAATCTGACGTATGTGCCGTTGCTATGGCGACATGAGTAGATATACATTGGCAATTAAAATCGGTTTTGTTTCTTTGTAGAAAATCTAGTCATTAGATTTTCTTAATAATTTGCATGTAGCGAGCTTGTAATGATACTCACAAGTTAACACCATTTTGCTAACAATTTAACAGAGAGATCTTTGATTATCCCTTGTTGAAGGTTCACTCGATTTTCTAGAATTTCCTTTGTTTAAAATCTATGTTTTTCAATACTCCAGTTACTTATTTCCTAAAGTATTTCTGTGCCAAATTTCGTGAAATTCTAATGAGTGGTTCTCAAGAAATTGGCATATTTCCGAGGAAGCAATTTTCCATTCAATCGCAATTTTTTTACTTACTACGCATGCGCTACATTTAACTGGTTTCTCAGTTTCGGTAATGACGAAAAAGCTGAGAATTACTGGGTTCTTTGTACCATTAACTTATCTAACTTATCTTTGTAATAAAAGATTAAAGCCCTCTATACACTGCACCAACTACAGAGGAAAATAGCACAGATAGTGCGGGTACATGTTGAGTAAATGAAATGACTGCTCTGTTGACGGCATGTTTGTTTTTTACAATCCTTGTGTGAGTACTTAATTACATCAGCAAAAGCACGTGCGAAAACTGTGTTCAGCCACCTTAAGCTTCATTTGAAGTTTTCTGCTAGTCAGCCCAAGAAATCTCAATTTTTTAGGAAAAGAACTTACCATCTGAAGTTTTCTGCTAGCTACGCTAGTAAAGTGAGAGACGTGGAGAGCGCACAGACGAATCATCGAGTGCTGAATAGTGCTTTGCGATTTTCATTTCAAACATTAACAAGGAATTGTCTGCCTCAGTGCATAACAAATCGATGAGAATTTTTAATATAAACCTGGGAAGTTTTCATGACACTCCCTTGCATACTCATGAAAACATGGGACCCTGAACTGATGCAAATTCTTATTAAGAAATAAACGTTTTGGCCAGTAATGAACATCACAATTTCGGGTTTATGAGTTGAAGAGAATGATACTTATGAAATATGGTTAAACTGACTTAAGCTCAAATGAGACCCTAAACTTCTGTAAAATTAATGTTTAAATAATTTTAAAATCTGGATTTTAAAATATTTTAACATCAAGTTCACAGTAGTTTTTAAGGTCTCATTTGAATTTTTGTCATACTTATGAAACTTTGCTCATGTTTGAAACTAGGATGGATGGTAGTTTATGTAGAAAATTAAGTGAAGCAAAATGAATTTGGCAATATTGCATAACTTGGAAAAGATTCTTAGTGTTGAGCACAGGTGACTAGTAAAGAATGTTTACCTTTTTACTCCCAAGATCTGATTCTCATTTCTTCTCTCTAGCTGCAACACATTTCCTTATAATTCAATTATGAGAATTTGGTGTTAGATCAAGATTACCTCAACCTGATATGTCTGAGTATTCTCATTACCTGTTTGTTGGATAATGTGTGGATTACTATAGGTAGAATTTATGTATTAATCATTTCTGGGAGTTAGAGGGTGAACAAATGTTTTCTTCCCAGCATAGTTCTATTCCAAGCCCTTGGGACACTGTGGTGTCTTTTGAATCAGACCTAGTCTTTAAAAAAGTAGTCAAAATAAACTTTTCAAAAAGAAGAACATATTCCTGTTGACTCTGTTTTCTATGATCATAGCTTGGTTTTTCTATTGGAGTACTGTACCTTGGTTGTTCCCTCATTCCTGGCTCTGACTGCTCTAGCTGATCACACAGATATGCTAATTACAACCTGTTTATGTCTATCAGTGGGAATGTTGTTTTTGCAAGCATTGGATGCTAGTAAACTTCAAAAACAGAAAGTTCAAGCAATACTATCTGCAGACATGTGTGGAAAGCTGCCTTTTGTTGGAAGCTTCAGAGCATATGTAGTGATTGCCACAGCCATCTGTATACTTGCTGTTGACTTTGTGATCTTTCCTCGGCGCTTTGCCAAAGCGGAAACATATGGGAGTGGACTAATGGACATGGGAGTTGGAGCATTTATATTTTCTAATGCTATTGTATCACAGGAGGCAAGAAGTGTTCGCTCAACAGAAACGGCGCACAGCTTTTTTGCGGTAGTATTTAGATCCTTGAGATCTTCTTTGCCATTACTAGTGCTAGGATTTATGCGGCTGGTGTCTGTCAAAGGAACAGATTATCAAGAGCATGCAAGTGAGTATGGTGCTCACTGGAACTTTTTCTTCACTTTATTTGTCGTAAGGGTGAGTTAAATATGTTCTTTTTGTTTGAAATTACTTACTAAATGGTCCTTCTCATAGCACACTTTTCAAGTGAGTGTGGTATAGCCAGAAAAATTCTCAATTATAATAAATCACAGCAGAGGTTAAATATTGCAAGAAACTTATCAGAACTCAAAGCAATTGACCCTTTAATTCTTCAGTCTAGTTGCTACTCATTTTCTTGTAAATTAGCTGCACAAATTAATGTTTTAGATCAAGATAACAACTTCTAGCAGATGAGTTTGAGTATTCTCATTACCTGTATACTGGATAATGTACGGATATTATAGGGAGAAATGACATCTTAATCACTTCTGGAAGTTAAAGGCCTAAACAAGTAAACTGGCTGAGATGTAAGAACTGATCGGCAGACAAGTTGAAATTGGTATTTGTTTTGCATTTATATGACAGCCTTATTCATTTTTTATTTATTTATTCTATATCTCTTTTTTCTTTGGTCATTCTTTCATTCATTCTTTAATTCTGTCATTCTTCTTTTTTTGTCTCTCTAATTTTCACTCATTCAATCCATCTGTCCATCCATCCGTCCATCCATCCAAATGTTTATCCATCCACTCCTTCCATCTACCCATGGGTCAGTGAATTGGCAGTCCTTCATTCTGACTCGCACTCCCTCTTGTATTTATTTAATTTTTGTTTATATCTTCATTTTCTCACCTTTTAGGTAATGTCAACAGTGCTCATCAGGTTCACCCGTGGCCACAGCTGGTATGGTGTAACAGGAATTATATTAGCTTTGCTGTATCAATACCTCCTTAGTACCTGTGGTTTGAGAGAGTTTGTATTATATGGAACACAAGGTGATGGATCACGCCTAGGATTACTGGATGCAAATAGAGAAGGCTTATGTTCTTGTGTGGGATATTTAGCTCTATACCTTATTGCTGTTCAGTTTGGAAAGTTTCTCTTTTTTAAACGGTAAGACATGTTAGTTTTAGGTTTTGAATCTACATAGGAGAAATGCCTTCACCTATGCTGTATGTGCTTGGTTTCTTGGGTTAGGGACATGCAAAGTGTGTGAAGCAGGTTTATAATTGTGCAAAAGCATCATATCATCATTGAATTCCCAGAAGTATGCAGGCCCTTTCCACAGAAATCTTGTTACAGCTGTAAATGTAATCTATTCACAAGCATTCCCTTTTTCCCAGCATAATCTGTATCTAATGACATGGATCTTTCCCATACAGGTTTGCTGGCTTTGTTTTAGCAAAAGTATGTCTTACTTAGATTGTAACCATTCTTGAACCTTTTTTATGGGAAAAAAAGTTTTCTGATAGTTGTTTTAATTTAGGCAACTTTGTTTTGACCTTTTGACCTCAGAGAGTGACTACCATCTAATATCAGCCCTGAATCACACATTAGAAGGAGAATAAAGGAATCAGTCATTACTGTTTTCTGTTTAAGACTTTTTATGTTCCTTTTCTCTTGATTTTAGGAATACTTTAGGACAGTGGATCAAAGCATTGCTAATCTTAGTGGCTATAGATGCTACATTTTATACCTTGGTTCATGTATCACAGCAGTTTGTCAGCCCCATATCCAGAAGAATGGCAAATTTATCTTTTGTTTTGTGGCAGGTAAGTTTGGCAGACAATAAATACTTCATGACAAAATGGAAGAGGAAAATCTAAATCTGATTATTAAATAATAAAACTCACTGGAAATCTATACCAGTAAGCTCAAAAGACTAAATTAAACATGTATTTCTTCCACAGTTTTTAGTGGTGAGCACTTCACTTATAGGGACCAAATCTGAAACTTGTCATTGTAAAGAAACTTGAATAAGAGCTTTAATGACACAAATTTGAAGCTTATTAGTTTTAACATGTTTTAACATTTTGATATTTACAAGTTATGTTTGTAGAAAGGAGTATTATCAATACACTACCCCAACCATGTAGATTACAGTCATATTTATTGGATATTCCAACCTACTGTAAAATTGATTATACTCTGCTGCAACTGAGCACAGCTTAGTGGCACTTTGTAACAGAGGTTTCGGTAAAAGTTGCTTTGTGGAGTTCTTACCACCACCATTTTTTTAGTTGCAGACACACTCTCTTCTTTGGGTTTTGTCTTACACCCCGTTTGCTTAGAATTCAAGGAAGCTTGTTAGCTGTTTTTTATTTTATTTTATTTTTTGTTTTTTTGTTTTGTTTTTTTTTTGTTTTGTTTTTTGTATTGTTGGGCTTAGTTTAGTATTTACATTAATTTTTTATAGATTTTCAATATGAGTCCAAGCTTGTGACTGAAAGTTCATCCTATAGTAATGTACCAGCAAGACCATGTTTTTATGATCATTTGGTGTTATTATCAAAGTTAAATGTAAATTGTTTATTTATTTACGAATATTTAGACAGGGTAGCCCAGTTCAGCAAATAGCTGGTTTGAATGGAGCCCTGTGACGTGTGTACCCACCATTCCACCCCGGGGAGGACATCCACCACACAGTAATCTCGTACGTGGGAAATTAACGTCTCCTACCCCTAACCCTGCAGGAGAAGGGACCTACGGTTTTATTCGTCCTTATCCGAGAAGACTATAATATCTATCCATTTCTTGATATTATAGAAAGGTAGCAAATTCTCCTCAGTTATTTTAAGACCATGAGTATTGGTCCGGCCGGGGCACAAACCCTCAACCTCCCGCACAACACAATCTGGCGCTCTAACCAAGTGAGCTAATCAGGAGGCGGTTAAATTGGCCTTCTTAAAGAGTTTCCAAGGCTGATGTTTCTAGCGGTAGCCCTTGCTTAGAGCAAATTCAAAGGGTTATCATTGAAAATGTCAACTTAAATTTTACAGCGATCAATTTATCCTATCAACTCAGCTGATAACGCTAAATTATCTTGTTAACTTCCTCACCAACACAGTACCACAGTTTCTTTAGAAAATTACCCCCCTCCAGGACTCGACACGAACAGTAGCCAGCTAGCCACAAAATAGTAAAAATTCAGGTTTGCCTAGTGGTTTTCGATTTCCACTAGCCAATCTGGCTAGTAAACAAACTGAAACTGTTGTAACATCTAAGTTATCACTAGCCACTTGGCCAATAAGTTGGGAGTTAGTTTTGAGCCCTGCCCTCTTTTCATGGGTTTTATGAAAGTTTGTCATTTGCCTTGTTACATTCTACAGCCATTTTGAAGAAACTTTGAACAGTTAGCATAACTTCTAAACAGTCAATCTTCCAAATGATAGAATTGCACATGTACGTTTTGTTCTTCGTTAGGTGGGATATAATGTTCAACTTATCTCAGAGTTCTTGCTTTGTGATATATTGATAACCACTGCAAACCACCTGGGCTTGCTTGAAGGTGCAGTAACAGGAGGCTGTCACGTGTGTTATCCCGCAAAAGTCCCGGATGAGAATGGTAAAACGTCACAGATCAAGCAGAAGATGCCATGTGCATGCTTCATATCAGCTGTTAACCGGAATCAGCTTTTGTTCTTTTTGCTTTCTAATGTACTTACGGGAATCGTGAACTTTTCCATAAAGACAATCTTCTGTACTCCATTGAAGGGATATATAATAGTTGGTATTTACCTGATGATGTTAAACTTTTTAATTTCTGTCCTACATCTACGTGGGAAAACTTTGAAACTTTCATGAAATTCGTGGGGATCGCGCCGAGCATGTCAAGATGTCTTGCAACTGTTTTTTTTTTTTTTCTTCGCAGTGAAATTTTATCAACCCTTAACAATCTAGTAAAGTAGTGATCCTCGCAGGTGGGCCGCATATTAAGCGACCACGGATTAGAAACAGGCTTCGACGGGATTCGAATTCAAGCTACAGATACTGGTGGTCCCTATTTCCAACTGAATCTCAAGGCCATGGCCACATGTTGGCAGCGAGAGATATTTCAGAAGGGTCTTCTTTTCCGCAGCGGAATTGAAGCTCACCTGCGAGAATAGTTGCGTTACTTGAATTGATTTCATTTAATACTACGGTTTGAGACATCTGTCATAGTTTTACGAGGGATTCGAATCCAGGTTACAGATACTGGTGGTCCCTACCACCAACTGACACGACGCCTTCGCCACATGTTGGGAGCGAGAGACATTTCAAAGGGTCTTTTCCGCAGAGGAATTGAAGCTCATCTGCGAGAATAGTTGCTTTACTTGATTTTCATCTGCAGGTCAAATAAAATTAATTTTGTTAAAGATTATGGTTTGAGAGAGTATGATGTCTGTGGTTGAGCATGAATTTCATATGATCTTCCGGATCACTCGATCTTTCCAAATATTGCTCAAGCAATAGATATGTCCAGACGCTTGTGACCCTTATTGGTCATAAGCTTCTGATATATCTTATGTAGCGTTTTATTGTGTAGTATTGCTGTGTATTCTTGCGAGTTGTGCTGTACGAGTAAGAAATACCCAGCGACGCTACCTACCAGCTGAAAGCGTTCTTTATTTTAAGTCGGAGTCGCCACGACGAATTGAACCTCAGACCTTCGGATTCCGCGCTCCGATATTCTACCACTGAGCCAAAAAGACTCTCCGATATTCTACCACTGAGCCAAAAAGACTCTCCGATATTCTACCACTGAGCCAAAAAGACTCTATCGTGAGCAAGTTCTATCACGAAGTTTATTTGTGGCACGCGTCCTGCATACTGCTGGGATCGGCAATGTCGATAGCGTCATGTTTTGTAAATAGAATAAGGATGGTAAATTTTTGAGCTCGGTAGAAATATAGGGAAAGATGTTTTTCGTCTTGTCACGAGCATGGGACAAAGAAAAAATATGAGAGACCAACTCATCCAGGCACCAAGTTATCTATCTGATTTTTTACACTACCATGATAGTCCGCGCTTACTTCGTTCTAGAATCTGTTAACAGTGCCTAGATGCTGGTCAAAGACGTATGGTGATAGAGCGCTAGCTTTTTCTGTAGTTGCTCCTAAGCAATGGAATCAATTGCCTCTTGAACTCAGGAGTGTTGCCTCTGTTGACCAGTTCAAGACGCAGTTAAAGACATACTTATTTAAATTGGCTTGTGATGTCTAGTTTTTAATAATTACTGATCCCCATGAAATTCTATTGTTCTCTCTCTGCATTAAATCAACGATTGAAGTCTTTAAGATGACAAAACAACTGTATGACGAAAACGGAGGCGGTCCTTTTTGTTAGCATTATCAGGGGTAATATAATTAAACGCGCTAGATAAGCATGCTGCAATATCAAAAATATTATCGCGCGATAATATTTATTATTATCGCGCGATAATATTTATTATTATCGCGCGATAATATTTATTATCGCGCAGTAATTATCATTTATCACGTGATAAATGGAAACTCGGCTGTCATGCAAGTTGTTTCCGTGGACGACAATGACTGCTACAGTTGAGGAGCTATGTTTTGAGGTCGATAGTTCGTTTTATTCATGTAAAAAGATCATTTAGCAGTACGTTGCAATACTACGACACATGGCTCTTTGAATCAGTAGAGTAAACCTTGATTTTGCGAAGTCCGAGCCCGTGGAAATTTTGTATTATTTATTTATATTTTGTGATAATTTTTTGATGATTGCATGACTTACACTGTCACGGTTGTGTTACACTAAGACCTTGAAATAAACTTTCATAAGTTTTCTCATCTTTCAGTCTATACTATATGCCCTCTAAATTTCATTGTCATTGCTCAAATATTCTATCAAATATTATACCAATCAATTCTCTGCATTCCTCCAGACAAAAAACACATTATGATCGAGACTGTACGCCAGCAGGATCCAATTCTTTACTTATGACTCGTACGGTCTCCTTCTGGACAACAAGACTGTAGTCAATTCTTAACCGTTGGTGCATTTGGCGATAACCAATAGTGTTCCTGCATGGACAAATGCAACGGATTACGGGACAGAAGTTGGCCTAGATGACATTGATGTGATTGATGGTGAATGTTGCGACTGAACAAGCCCCACAAATTGTTTGGAGGAATGCAGAGAACTGATTGATATAATTATGTAAGAGCAACAGTTGCAAGTGCCTTCAACTGCTCTAGAAGCCCGTAACCTTTTCGTGGATCTCGTTTATCTCATCGACAACAGTTGGTTCAGTTCTTGTATGATGTGTTTTCTGAAGGGGAATGAATTACACCCGAAAACCTAGCCTCATGTGTCCCTAATGCCATCCTCTCTTTGTGTGCGAGGCCTTTCTGGCAAAAGAGAACCGACAGTTTTGGTGACATGTGTCAAAGTTACTGTGTTTACATTTTTGTGCCAAATAGAGGATACTTTAAAAGCCTATGAGCATTGTGTAACTACTCGTGTGCACGAAGTAATTTGACCTTATTCGGCCCGAGCTTTTTTTTAATCTTTTCAGACCGCGGAGTGAAGCGAATTCCGCCCCCTTCACCTCCGTAACTTCCAGCATATTTGAGCAATGACAAAGAAATTTAGAGGGCATAAAGTATAGACTGGAAGATGAGCAAACTGATGAAAGTTTATTTCAAGGTTTTAGTGTAACACAACCGTGACAGTGTAAGTCACGCAATCATCAAAAAGTTATTACAAAATATAAATAAATAATACAAAATTTCCACGGGCTCGGACTTCGCAAAATCAAGGTTTACTATACTGATTCAAAGAGCTATGTGTCGTAATATTGCAACGTACTGCTAAATGATCTTTTTACATGAATAAAACGAACTATCGACCTCAAAACATAGCTCCTCAACTGTGGCAGTCATTGTCGTCCACGGAAACAACATGCATGACAGCCGATTACGTGACCTGACAAGTTTCCATTCATCACGTGATAAATGATAAATTATCGCACGATAATATTATCGCGCGATAATAATAAATGTTATCGCGCGATAATTAAATTATCGCGCGATAATAAAAATTATCGCGCGATAATAAAAATTATTGCGCGATAATTTCCATTTATCGCGCGATAATTTTTCATTTATCGCGCGATAATTTCCATTTATCGCGCGATAATCTCCATTTATCGCGCGATAAAAAAAAAATGTGTCATGTCCCCTATGGGCCACCGTAGATTATGACTTTAGAGATAAACATCAAATGGCAGTTTAGAATTCCAGCCCTCCACTAAAGCATCATTTGCTGAACGCAAAGTGTCCTGTAACCATCCACCAAAATTATTGAATGCCCTGTCAACCAAGAATACATCTTGTCCGATCAGCGGTCGCTTGGCCCATTGTCGAACGGTCGTTAAGTTATAGTTAGCACCAGGCTTCTGGAAATACCTGTATTATCAAAGAAAGAAAGTTTGATAAACATTAGACAGCTGTTCCTCTCATCGGGCTTGTAATGGAACCATGATGCCTGCCAGGTTTTGAAATTCGACAACAACCCCAGAAATAAAAAAACTGTCAAGCCAAACAGAGTAATAGATTATAGCATCGCCTCGCCCTAGGAAGCCATTCAAAGTCTGTCGTTGCGAAAGTTTATTTCTCTGAAAATGATTGATTTGTTAATCACTTAATCGCCTCGCCACCATTCCGACGGCGTGATACTGGGTCAGAGACTCCAGCTATGAAAAGCAAGACGTTTTTCCAAGGTGGGTTTATCACAACATGTTTTGCGTTTACACGATATACTTTCCCCGTAATCGTACTCAATGCTGATGATCAATATTTCTTCTTAAACTCAGTCCAACAAATAATGAACAGATTAATTTGAATATATCAACAAAGTTGAAATCGTAAATTGGCCGTCGTTACGATCATAAAAGCTGACGTTTCGAGCGTCGAAGGGCTAACTCTCGAAACGTCAGCTTTTATAATCGTAACGGTGGCCAATTTACCATTTCAACTTTGTTTTTATATCCTAGATATAAGAACAAAGCTGAAATGGTAAATTGGCCACCGTAACGATTACAAAAGCTGACGTTTCGAGCGTTAGCCCTTCGTCGGAGCGAAGGGCTAACGCTCCGACGAAGGGCTAACGCTCGAAACGTCAGCTTCTGTAATCGTTACGGTGGCCAATTTACCATTTCAACTTTGTTGATATATTCAAATTATTTCGCTACCCCCACCGACGCAACCCCAAACAGTTTCTTTAGAAACCATCAGCCTTTAAATAATGAACAGAACACTAGATTCCCTTTATTGTTTCTCAAGGACTAAAATGTTTGGGAGCTGCATGGAACAACTAATGATGAAGATCATGTGGAGGTTTGAGGAAGAGCATTTTCAACTTTTACTTTTGGTGGCAATTTAAATTACACTCACCAGAAACCTTCCTGCCAATATTTGTATGCAGTCTTCAGGGGCAGCGGTATGCCGTCTCTTTGAAACTTGTATTTCAGGGCTCGCGTCAGTTCTTTGTTTAGTTCATCCTCAGAAATCTGTAAGAGTTTTCCCCAGTTATCACTGCACCCACCGTTATTGGCTATTGTGTGTAGCACGACTTCTCCATTAGGTCCGACTCCCCTAAAACAACAAGTAACAAAAATTAATAATTATTTAAATTCAATAACCTTGACCATAAAATTTCTAGTAAAGAATCTGATATCGATGCTATTGTGTCCTTCCTTAACAAAAACAAATAAAGTTAATACAGGTTGACTCCTTAATACGCCGGGTTCCACAGATTAGAGGTATTATAAACAACGGTAAATAGCACCCACTATAAGCTACTTTCTGCCATAACTGACTACTGAATGTATAGATTCTCGCTCGAAAATACTACTTACTTTCATTCAGGGAGAGAAACATTGATTTTAATTTACTTGAAAGATTATTGTAAGTTTCATTCGAATGTTCCTGTTTTTGGTGACCGTTTAACACAGGTGAAGGAGAATAAAAACAGGCCGTTAGGACAAGTAAAGGGTAACCGTCACCGCTTGAAAGAGGTGATCGATCAGTGGAGGTGAAATTACAATGATTAAGAGGAAAAAAACTCGAGACTTCTACAACTGATCACTTAATTTAGGGTAAACTCTACAGTGCCGCTTAGCATAGGCTCGACTTTATCATAAGAAAAGTAAAATTTCGCATGAAATGGAGGTTATTGTCTTTTTTTATCCCTAAGTTTAAATTAAGTTTATTGTTTATTGTCTTTACGTGGGGCATGGTTACCCACATTGCCCGAGCCAGAGGCTCATGTATGAAACGTAAGACAGCAACCCACCCATCCCACCCCAGGGGAGGACTTCCATCACACAGTAATCTCGTGCGTGGAAAATTAACGTCTCCTACCCCTAACCCTGCAGGAGACGGGGCCTCCATTTATTTGTCCCTTTCCGAGAAGACTAGAATGTTTAACCATTTCTTGACGTTATAGAAAGGCAGCATATTCTTCTCAAATATTTTAAGACCTTAGGTGTTGGTCCGGCCGGGGCTCGAACCCTCGACCTCCCGCACAACAGTCCAGTGCTCTATCCATTGAGCTAACCGGGAGGGAAAATCTTTACAAACAGCTTCGATTCGAGTAGAAACGAAGATTTGATGGATCATAAACCAGTACATTTTCACACCAAGTGGAGGCTATTGCGTTTATCAAAAACTGATCATAATTTCTTTCAAATATTTTTTAAAATGTTTACGAAACGCTTATCGTTTGCTTCGTGGGATGTTTATTTTTCAGTGCTCTTTGGTACGACTTTATAAACAAACAAACATGTGCCTTCTTCTGTAACACCAGCTGAACACTCTCTCTTCCTTTTAAACCCGACCCTTAAAGTAGTGGACGTAAGGTTTGGAAGTCAGGAAGTATCACTTGGGGTACTTCACTGAATATTCCCCAGTTTCAAGTGGGGCATATTTGGTCAAGTAAAGTATTGAGACCAGTCGCACGCGAGCAAAAATTGTTTGATGGCTTATAATTGCTGATCACCCAAGGTTAAACGAATGATTAAAATCGCACGATTTATCACTTAGTGATGAACATTATCGTAAGACCAGACGATTACTTACTGGTAAGGCATGGTAATACCCAAACAGTGACTGCTGGATATAAACATGTCCAAAGGCTGCAGAGCGTTGTTCTTCTTAGCGGCGGTAGTGTCATTCCACCACGCCGTTTTATAGACCGCTGCTCCAAAGAAT
This sequence comes from Stylophora pistillata, assembly GCF_964205215.1. Taxonomy (NCBI): domain Eukaryota; kingdom Metazoa; phylum Cnidaria; class Anthozoa; order Scleractinia; family Pocilloporidae; genus Stylophora; species Stylophora pistillata. Next base: position 17,946,169 of record NC_142529.1, read on the forward strand.
GCAGGAACACTTACAATGGAGTTAAAAATCTCGTGATCTGTGATGTTCGTAATGACGTCACCCCCTATCTTCTTCAAAGCCGTAGGTCCGACAGTGATAATTGTCTTGTTGGCCTTTACAGTTAAGGTCGTCGTTGGAAGGACATACTTGCCTTCACTTTTGTCAACAGATGTTACTGATTCTTTAAGGTAGATTTTTCCACCAAGATTTTCCACTTTTTTCTGAAGTTCTGTGACAATCTCACTCATACCTTTGGTGGGCCTCGTGTCGTCATGACTTTGAGTCTCATCTACGAGAAACTCCTCATGGTGTAGGTAGGTTCTATAACTGTTTGGGTTTATTTTTTGCATATAGTCACCCTTGAATCCAAAAGTATCTGCCATGAACTTGGCTCCCTCCGGAGACAGCTCGTACATAAGAAACGTCTCCGCTGTAGAGAACTGGGTATAATTTCTCTTATCATCATAAATGAACTGTACGATTTCTGAGAGGCTTTTGTTGTTCGTCGGGGCTCGATGACTTAACGTTGGAAAGGCCTGTGACTTTAGGGAATCAAAACTGTCTTTGTACACACCACGAGCTTCAACACGAGTGGTTTTCCTGATCCAAGGGTCATGAGTGACTCCCAATGTATTGACGAGCTCACTAAAATGAAGTGAAAATTAGAAAAAAATTGGAGCTAGTCATCAGCTATAGATTTTCTAACGTAGTAATTCAAGAAAAGTCTGTAAACAAATAAATACGTATACAAACTCGGATCGGATGCGAGTAATTTACAAGTTCAATTTTCTGGAGGAGGGGTGAGGGATGAGGATTGGCAATAGAGGAACATCGATATCCTGCAAAGGACTACTTTTTTGACGACTTTCGTAAGACATAAAATAATGAGATCAAGTTGGCTGAAAATATGTTTATCATTGGTTCGTTTGTAAAAATTTTCAACGAAATCGCTCCGATGAAAAGAATGTGGGAGGAAAATAACAAAATGTGAACGTTTTTTAGAATTGTTGAGGACACTTACATTTCATCATAGTTGGCGCCGTAAATGTTCCACTGTCCAAGGCCTACGAATCAAAAGTAAGTTAAAAATCTACAAAATTATCCATTAGGTGGGTCCATCAGGGTGGTTAAAAATGGTTTCGTTAGGAAATGCTCATTTAACATCGCCTAGGAAAAGGGGAGTTGGAGATTTTTTTGGGGATCACATGTCTTTGAGGGGGAACGTAAAGGGGTCAATTGTCAGCAATGAAGTATAAAGGATACAGAAATTGACTGAGTGGTCATAAAAAAACTACAGAGCTTTATGGAAGCATCAGGTAAATTTGATTGCTACACAACCAAAATCCTCCGCTCACAACCTTCCCCCAACCCTCCAGCCCCCCCCCCCCTCCCCATTGCTCTTAGGGGATGAATCATGACCAGTTTTTCATATTGAACTGCAACTCTTTGATGGGTCGATACGATAATTTAAAACGAACCCACTGCGACGTCTGGAACTTCAGGGAAACTGAAATCCAAAACTTTTCCTCCAAGATGATCCTCTTCCTCAAAGATACACAAGCTCGTTTCATTTTTGTTGAAAAGAAGGATATAAGCTGTTAATAAAACACCAATACCTATAAATGAAAAGAAATCAGTTTAAGAATTCCAGGCAGTAACTGTCGAGAATAGACTCGCCTATTACTGTGTGCTTTCTCACCACCAATTCTCTAAGCTTTCATACGAACAACTGCGACAAACCAAAGGAATCGATTTTAAGAGTTAAAAGATTTTATGAGTCCTAGATCTCCCACGTAATTGCAACCGACCAGTAGTGCCCAGTCCTCACCTGCGCCAACTATAGCTGTTCCACACTCTAAGATTTTTTTATGAGGGGGCGTGATCGGTGCTGCTGTTGTTGGCCCAGCAATTGATGCTACAGCAGTAGCTGTTGGTATTGCTGTGGTAAGTGTGGTGGTAGCGTTTACTGCAGTAGTAGTTGTTGCTTTTTCTGTGGTTTTTGGTTCTGCTGTGGTAGATGGGGCAGTAGGTGGTGCTTTTTCTATGGTTCTTGGTTGATCTGTGGTTGGTAGAGCAGCGGTTGTTGGTTCTGATGTGGTTGTTAGAGCAGTGGTCACAAAACACAAACAAACAAAGACAAATGAACAACCGAAGCAAAACCAAAAAACACGACAGAGTAGATATTTTAAGTGAATAAGGGCTCAAAACGTCAGCTTTTGTAATCGTTACGGTGGCCAATTTACCTTTTCAACTTTGTTGATATATCCAAGTTATTAGATATTTTAAGTGTTATATTAAAAGTGTGGAAGGGCGCAATTTTTATGAAATGTTCACAAGAGGTCTTTTCTCTTTGCACGCCCGCACTTGCACTTAATTTTCGCGCTTACTTCCCTCGATCATTTTCTCATACATTGTTGTTACGCGTACACACAGGAATTTCCGTTTATTGTCAAATCAAATTATCAGAAAAAGGACAGCATAAATCTTCTGTCAACACTCGCCATACCCTCATTAATATGACACAATTTACAGACATAGACATTATCATTTTTGACCTGTTGCCCATCCTCAATGACCTGTCGAGGCTCAGTTTGAAATAAACAAGTTCCACTAATCAGAGTTGCTAAGGTACCGCAAAATTCTAACTGTACAATTTCTTCACAAATAAAACGTAATGTATGTTCGACTTAGTAACGTAGGGTTAAAGAGTGTTTGTGCGCCATAAAGTCGGGAACAACTTTGGAGATCTCAACCAGAGAAGTTTCTTTGATTTAAAATTAAATCAGAAAAGAGGTATCCCGCATGATGTCACGCTTCCATAGAAACGCATTGACGGCCATCTTGAAGGTGAACCTCTCGCGGAAAACATAAGACCAACCGAAGGGCTGACGTAAAGATAGTCAATTTTTGCTCTGTTGTCGGTTGTTCCAACCGTTCAAATCGCGACAAGAAGGGATATTATTGTTTCCCAAGTGTTATCGTCTATCAAGGAGAAAAAGCGCTCGATCTTTCGTCTAGAAGACGCAAATTGAAATCCTAAGTAGTCCTTATGAAAGCACTGGAGGCTTTCTCAAGGTTAAGTCTTGCCAATCAGTGCTTATCTGTTGTTCAAAGTGAGTAATGTTTCATTTGTGGCTTTCCTGAAATTGTAGTTTCTAGTATTGTAAACCAGAATAGTTTGCATGCAAACTGTTTCTCTGGATTAAGTTTGACTTTTAAGGTTGCTTGAGATAGATGTAAACATTGAAATTACCGGAAGGTACAAAAAGCAGGTCGCAGGTCACAGGTCACAAGTCACAGGTCACAGGTCACAATTAACAGGTCACACTTAAAGAGTTATACACCGGATAGAGTAAAGGCGTTGCATTATAGAGTTCCATTTCCGGTCGTCAGAAATGAACATAATATATATGCGTTCCGGTTTTCGTGTAAGAATAGAATAATAAAATGTCACTAGTTCAACATTCTGTTGGGTGTACTGGTACTGTTTCCTCTGTTCCCAGCTTGAAGATTTCTTTTTAATGCGCAGACAGAAATAACATCTTCTTCGATCTATAGGGGCTTGGAACGAGTCTGTGACAGAAGCCTGGAACTGGGAATTCCCTCGTGCGCGTGAGAATCATGGCGGAGGAAGGAGAGGATTTTGAGGTAAGAAATTAAGGTTTTTTCTCGCTTTTTTTGGTCTTTTCAAATGGTTGTAAAGCCATATATTTCCTTATTCATCATCCTAACATCCTTATTTACTAAGCATCGACTGTAATTCAATCATAACCTGCCGATGAGGGTCTTGTTGTGGTTGTGTTTAGTTGTTCCTGCGATATTGGATATCTTGCGATGAAACACTATAAATGCAACGCCTTTACTCTATCCGGTGTATAACTCTTTAATTGTGACCTGTTAATTGTGACCTCTGACCTGTCACCTGTGATCTGTGACCTGTGACCTGTCACCTGTGACCTGCTTTTTGTACCTGCCGTCGAACCGTTGAAATTACCAGTTCATCAGAGCATACCCATTAAAACAATGAAAGCTTTCTCGATGGCACATCAAAGGTTGGCAGCTGGCAAAATGGCACATGCCAGTCAGTGCTTCTCTGGTGTTTGGAAGTGAGTAATGTTTCATTTGTGGCTTTCCCGAAATTAAATTTTCTAGTATGGGAAACCAGAATAGTTTGCTTGCAAACTTTTTCACTGGAATAAGTTTGACTTTTAAGGTTAATTGAGATAGATAAACCTTGAAATTACTAGTTAATTGGAGCATATACCCATGGAAGCACATTGCATTACAGTGTTGCGGGGACTTGTATACAAGTCAATGCATATTGGAATTAAAAATTAATATAGCTTTGGCAGGGAGTGAGCCCTGCCACTCTTGTGTCTGGTTTATTTCATTTTCAGGGGCAGAAGTTTTTGTACCAGAATATCACTTGTTTTGTTTTGTTTTGTTTTTTTCTATTTGGGGTTGTGTTTCCATGTATTTCCCATAAATATCAATGCACTGATTGTGTACTTTACTGAAAAATGTAATTATTGGGAGTGGATTAATTATTATTGTTATTGGGAGCAGTATTGAAGATTGTGACTTCTATTTTTTAGGGACTGTGTAATTTGGGCACCAGCAAATGGTGGTGTAACCCAGTGTTGTCTTAGAGGCAACACACAGGCTGCAAGAACAAAAAAAAAACCTACTAGAAGTGCTCCTTGAGGTGTTGCAAAGGGGCTGCTCTTCATGTGACACACATGAATGCAGTGTAGCCCTATTTTTCTAGGTAATTACTGTAAGGGTCCAACGTTACCATTTTGTTCTTTGGGGAAGGGGTTGGCCATTCATTTTAGCAAGGATTTTTTCCTTGAACCTCTTTGTGGGTCATTTTGGGTTGTTTTGTAACCCAATGTTTCCTTATAGACCTGATATATTAAGGGTCTACCCAACAGTGCATTACACCTGAGTGATTTCTTAGGGCTGGCTCATCACTTATAGTGATGTATCTGGTCTACAAACATTAATATCAAATTTCTTTTGATGTTCCATCAAATTTTTTCAACCTTTGAACAAAAGAAATCATTGTTTCAAAAGCCAACCATGTGGTAAAGCAATGAGAGAAATCACTATATGAGTTAACGTCGCTGTATCAAGGAAACCCAGTTCAGTTGAAAATGTACCCATTTCGAGGGAGTAAAACCATGAAAGATTTTTAGATTGTAGGTTGTCAATGCACTTTCAACTTAAAATTTATCTTCTAAAGGATTTGCAGCCACTCAGCTAGCATTATTGGGAAGCAATACAAGGTACGTTTTGGCTAGAATTCATGGCCTAAATCTAAAGAAACGAAATTTTCTTTAAACTTTCTTCATATACATCCTAAATTTTTCGTCTAGTGAATTTAGGACAAGATAGCTCACGAGGTCCACGTAAGTTATCGGTGGAAAATCGCTAACATTTGACGATCATTCCTTATTTGCGATCTCAAACGGATCAATGTTGTCAATACAAGCTTTTTTTTGCAAATATTTCTCTTTATCGAGCGGATCGAGCGTTGAAAAGTGAGTTTTTTGCGCAGACATGGTCAGAATCGCTTGTTGACATTGGAAGACCTGACCTTCAAGATGGCGGCCAACATGGTTGCTACGAGATACGTGACGTCAGCGGGTAACCTCTATACACCTCGGCGTATTTCACCTTTAGTTTTTGTAAAGGTGGTTTGTTTTTAGTAAGGCTCAGAAAGAGATATGCGCCGACGGCAGGCTCCGAGTGCGGCAAACGAGAGGGGAAAAAACATGTCGTAAACCCCTTGTCTCCCATAAACAGTGGATCGCGAAGTAGCATTACCGAATACAATGCGGAAATGTTAGACTAACTGCTTTCGTTGTTTTAGTCGGTAATTGGGAAGCATCGTGGCAATAACTGAATAACTCATCTTTGAACGAGATATTAAAATTTATATACCTCTTTTTTCTTCTTCAAGGGTAGCTTTTCCAGGGCCAAAGATTGCAGCTAAACCTGTTATGCCGCCCATGATGACGAGTATTGCCAACAGCAATAGCAGAAATTGCCACACTCGAATATTGCATCTCACATATCTTTTGTGAAAGCAATCGCAGCTTGTCGAAAAGGATCGATCTTTCGTCAAACGATGTTCATCCTCGCTGATTTCAAGTGTTGTTGAAGGTTCAAGTGACTGTGGATGCACAACAGACATTCTCAAGCAGTTTGAGCAAGAATCAATCAGAACTTGACGTTGCGTCCCAAGTTGAAGGTTAGCGAGAAATTCGATCCTATTGAGGCGACCCTTTTTAATTGCGTTTGCCTCGTATAAATGACATGGAAAAAGACAGATCATCACTTCATTATAAACACAAACATTTCAAATATGTTTTATTATTTCTTTATTTACAATACCTATCAATTTAGTTCACATTTTAGCAAGTCATGATTGTTTTACAGTAATTACTTCCCGAAGATTTAATTTTCTCGAAGAACTGTCACGTCTATCACGGTCACACACATATGCCAGCGCTGATGACGCAGGTCACACACTCACAAGCATATCGCACTCACCTCAGAAAGACAACTCAGAGAGACAAAAGAGAAATTAAGATAAAAAGCACACGCCAGAAACAATCGGGAACAGACACAAAGTTTTTCTGTTGTAAACGATGCATTCCCTTCTAGTTAGGGTGGGTATCGACCCGTATATTTAAGGTTTTGGTGTCATAAGCTACTGTGGCCACAAATCGTGAAAAAACCTGGATTCGTATGCCACTTTCCCAGTGTTTGGCGATTGTGTACCCAATTTTTCTGCGGTGTAAACGTCCGTTTAATGTTTTCGACTGCTTCAATAAAGAACACCTTTTGACCGAAAGGCCCTCGGCAAGGTATCCTCTTTCCGATGGTTATTCTTAAGCAAGTTGCTACACAGGTCGACTTTATCCATAGCTCTATCAAAAGGAAAACGCTGAACAATGTTTGTTGATAAAGTTTATTATATATAGCAAACTTTCAATAACTGATTTATAAATGATGACCATTAACTTTTTACAGAGAGACTCCGTGTTTGTCGTTGTCTCTAAAATATATCATAACAGCTTACTATATAGTTGTGGTCAAAATTACAAAGGCTCTTTTTGCGTAACTAGTCACGATACATTTATGTACACAATAAAGGTGTATGCTAAACCCCTATGAGAAGAACAATATCTGAAAATATTTTATGCCAACAAATACTGCGAAACAATTCCTTGATTTACTCAGTTTTCCTCATTGTCTATGACCTGAATTATACGGAGTTTATTCCTAATGATTTATTCTACAACCTTGAATTAGTGGAATAGTTTTCATTTTTTTTTTCGGAAAATTTTGTTGGAAGGAGCTTAAGAGGGGAGTAAATATCTTTCCTCGGCATTCGCACCCTTCTTTCGGAACTAAGGGTTTTCGTTCATTTACGTATTTGACATCCTCGCTGGTTCTTGCTGCCTGGGTCTCCTAGGAAGGAAGACTTCTCCTAGGAAGGAAGACTTCTCCTAGGAAGGAAGACTTCTCCTAGGAAGGAAGACTTCTCCTAGGAAGGAAGACTTCTCCTAGGAAGGAAGACTTCTCCTAGGAAGGAAGACTTCTCCTAGGAAGGAAGACTTCTCCTAGGAAGGAAGACTTCTCCTAGGAAGGAAGACTTCTCCTAGGAAGGAAGACTTCTCCTAGGAAGGAAGACTTCTCCTAGGAAGGAAGACTTCTCCTAGGAAGGAAGACTTCTCCTAGGAAGGAAGACTTCTCCTAGGAAGGAAGACTTCTCCTAGGAAGGAAGACTTCTCCAAGGAAGGAGGTCTTCCCTCCTCTTCTGTTTTCTGTTCCTCTTATCAATTAGATACATTTCGTTGCTATGGTAATTATTGTAATCTACTGGTCAGTTGAAAAAAAATACTGCTGATGGTAATTTCTTCTGGTTTCAAACCGTTCATTTTTATGATAGTGTTCATTTCTCTCTCAAAAGGTTTTAATATGAAAGTCGTTCAAGCCTGCTGATAAACATCAAATGGCAGTTTTACATTCCAGCCCTCCACTAAAGCATCATTTACTGAACGCAAAGTGTCCTGTAACCATCCACCAAAATTATTGAATGCCCTGTCAACCAAGAATACATCTTGTCCGGTCAGCGGTCGCTTGGCCCATTGTCTGATGGTCGTTAAGTTGAAGTGTGCACCAGGCTTCTGGAAATACCTGTATTACCAAAGAAAGAAAGTTTGATAAACATTAGACAGATGTTCCTCTCATCGGACTTTTACTTGAACCATGATGGCTGCTAGGTTTTGAAATTAGACAACAACCCCCCAAAAAAGCTGTCAAGCTAAATAGAGTAATAGATTGTAGCACTGCTCTGCTTTAGCATGCCATTAAAATTCTATTGCTTGTGAAAGTTTATTTCTCTGAAAATGGTTGATTTGTTGATCTTAGAATCGCTTCGTCGCCATTCCGACGGCGTGATACCGGTCAAAGACTCCAGCTATGAAAAGCAAGGCGTTTCTCCAACGTGGGTTTATCGGAACTTTTTTTTCGTGTACACGGTATACTTTCCACATAATCATACTCAATGCTGATAATCAATATTTCTTCTTTAACGCAGTCCAAGAGATAATGAACAGAATACTAAATTGACTTCATTTTTTCTCAAGGACTAAAATGTCTGGGAGCCACATGGAACAACTACTAATAAAGACCATAAGGAGATTTAAGAAAGAGCATTTTAGACTTTTATTTTTGGTAGCAAATTGCACTCACCAGAAACCTTCCTGCCAATATTTATATTTAGTCTTCAGAGGCTGCGGTATGTTATCTCGTTGAAACTTGTATTTCAGGGCTCGCGTCAGCTCTATGTTTAGTTTATCCTCAGAAATCTGTAAAATTTTTCCCCACTTATCACTGCATCCTCCGTTATTAGCTATTGTGTGTAGCACCACTTTTCCGTTAGGTCCGACTCCCCTAAAACAACAAGCAACAAAAACAAATGATTATTTAAATTCAATGAGCTTTGAAAATAAAAATTTTTAGTAAACAACCTTATAGCGATGCTATTGTGTCCTCCAAAACAAAAAGAAGATATTTAGTCAAGAGATGTTTTGAGACCAATCGCACTTCAGCAAAAATTGTTTGATGGCTTCTAATGGCCGATCACCCGAGGTTAAGTGAATGATTGAAATCGCAAGATTTATCATCTAATGATAAACATTTTAGTTAGACCAGATGATCACTTACTTGTAAGGCATTGTAATACCCAAACAGTCACTACTGGATATAAACATGTCGAGAGGCTGCAGAACGTTCTTTTTCTGCGCGGCAGTGGTATCATTCCACCAAGCTCTATCGTAGACCGCTGCCCCAAAGAATGCAGGTACGCTTACAATGGAGTTAAAGATCTCGTGATATGTGATGTTCAGAATGACGTCACCTTTTATCTTCTTCAAAGCCGCAGGTCCAACAGTAATAATTGTCTTGTTGGCCCTTGCAGTTCGTCTCGTTGTTCGAAGAACATACTTGCCTTCAATTTTGTCAACAGCTGTTACTGTTTCTTCGAGGTAAATTCTTGCAGTAAGATTTTCCACTTTTTTCCGAAGCTCTGTGATTAACTCACTCATACCTTTGGTGGGCCTCGCGTCGTCTCCATTATCATTAGTGAGATACTCCTGATGTTCCAGGTAGGTTCTATAACTGTCAGGGTTTATCTCTTGCATGTAGTCACCCTTAAAGCCAAAAGCATCTGCTATGAACTTGGTTCCCTCCGGGGTCAACTCGTACGAAAGAAACGTCTCCGCCGTGGAGAACTGCGTATAATTTCTCTTATTAGAGGAGATGAAATTGACAATATCTGCGGTTGTTTTGTTTGTAGGGGCTCGATCAGGTAATGTTGGAAAGGCCTCTGGCTTTAGAGAATCAAAACTGCTTGCGTACCTACCACGGGCTTCGACACGAGTGATGGTCCTTATCCATGAATCAATAAAGACTCCCAAACTCTGGGCGAAATCTCTAGAATGAAATACAAGAAAAAGAAATAAACAAGCAAACAGGATGAATCGAGTTAATCATATTTAAGGTTTGTTTAATCGATCAATAACCAGTGGAATACACTTGATTGATCTTCCGGCGTGAAAACTCGAGGAACTGGTCATATAGTAAAGGGGAGGGGGAACGTGGGCCGGTAAAATGGGGGGGGGGGGTGGAAGGCGGTGAAGCATTTTTATGCGCAAAAAAAGAGGTGGGCGATAAAAATAAAAGTATGGACTTCAGAGGGGTGGGTCGTCTGTAAAACATGCTTTATCTGATTATGTAGGAAGCGAATTATGGACAGTAGCATAATTTTGAAGAGTTGAGTCTAAACGTTGAAGATGGTTCAGTTCCTGAGGTAATAGAAAACTCTTACTAAACAGTGCAACTCAAAATGCCAGCTATATGTAAAGCTAACATTAAAAATTAGCATGTTCTAATATCGATCAGCAACACCAGAACACTGTAGAAACTGTAGCCGCTCTATACTAACTGGTAAGCAGTCAGAGCGATAAAATATTAAATAAATAGTTTCATTAACCAGCTTTTCCAGAGAGGGATTGGTTTCCTCTCCACTGATGGAAGATCAGTCGGTTGACTGGGAAAGTAAACTGTATGCGAGGGTGGGGAGGTGTAAGTAAAAATAAAATCTTTAAATTGAATATGTTAATGTTACTGGTTGCACTTAGAGAGCCATTTCTGTAACATCACCCCATAGCGTCTTTTGCTCTCATTTGACTCCTTCCGTACTGGTCTTCCATCAGTGGAGAGGAAAGCCATCTATCCATTCAACTAATGATCATTAATATTTAATAACGCTTAAAATGCGATTTAATTTTCCAGCCCACCCCCACCCCCTCCTACTTTATAACTAGTCCCTTATAACAGTTGATTACCGTTAAATGAGACTTACGCTTCTTCTTGGTTGACCCCATAAATGTTCCACTGTCCTAGTCCTACGAATAAAAAAGCAAACGTTAAACATTCACAAGATATTCCATCATGGTTCCTCAAAATGTTTTCGTTACTTTTAAACAGATGTTTGTCGGCTCGATACGACACTTGACTTATTTCAAACGAACCTACTGCGACGTCTGGAACTTCAGGAAAATTGAAGTCAAAAAGTTTTCCTCCGAGATGATCTTCTTTCTCAAAGATACAGACGTTTGTTTCCTTTTTCTTCAAGAGAAGGGTGTAAGCTGTTAATAAACCACCAGTACCTATAAAAGACAAGAATTCGGGTTAAACTACAGCTAATGACATTAGTTAGAACTAAGTCAATTTATTCTGCCTGATATTTTGCTAAATACTTAAAGATTTTCAAAATGGTAACTTGTTCTCCACAAGTGCTTCTTTACAAAGAAATAGTCACACATGAACAAATGAATAAGTTTCTGAAGAAACTGTGCTGCTACTTCGGTGTGAGGTATTACACGATAAGTTGGCTGTATCAGCTGTTATTGCAAATTGGCCACCCTAACGAGCTGACGTTTCGAGCGTTAGTCCTTCGCCATTCTCTCTAACGAGGGCTGAAGCTCGAAAAGTTGGCTTTATAATAAACACATGGTTGGGTTTCCTTCAACGCCTCCTGGTTAAAGCCCTGATTTCGATGGATATACAAGCCCTTACGTGGGCTAGTAAAGGAGGCAACGCTTTTTCTACACAACAACATGTAACAGATGGTCTTAAAAATGTCTGCTAACTTCGTACTTATCTCAATTAAGATTTAGTTCTAGAGGTGATTCAAGTTTCGATTATCCTGATAAAAGCAACACAATTTCCACCCATAGCTGGCGAGAATAGACAAGCCTATCAGGGTAATTCTGAAGACCACCTCTCTAAGCTTTTTATCGAAACAAATGTCGCAAATTAAAGGAATTAATTTCAAGGGTTAAAAGGTTTAATCAGTGCTACATCTCTCAGGGAATTGCAACCGACCAGTAGTGCCCAATCCTCACCTGCTCCAATTATAGCTGTTCCACACTCTAAGAATTTTTCAGGAGGAGGCGTCTTAGGTCCTGCTGTTGTTGGCACAGCAGTCGTTGGTGCAGCAGTAGTTGTAATTTGTGCTGTGCTGGTTAAAGCAGTTGTTGATGGTTTTTCTGTGGTTGTTGGAACAGTAGTTGTTGGTAAAACAGAAGTCTTTGGTTTTTCTGTGGTTGTTGGCTGTGCTGTGGTTGTTGGAGCACTGGTTGTTGGTAAAGCAGGAGTCGTCGCTTTATCTGTGGTTGTTAGTTGTGCTGTGGTAGTTGGAGCAGTAGTTGTTGGTTGTGCTGCGGTTGTGAGAACGGTGGTTGTTGCCTTTTCTGTAGTTGTTGGCTGTGATGTGGTTGTTGGAGCAGTGGTTATTGGTGGAGCAGCTGTTGTTTTTTCTGTGGTTGTTGGCTGTGCTGTGGTTGGTAAAGCAGGAGTTGTTGGCTTTTTTTGTGGTTGTTGGTTTTTCTGTGGTTGTTGGTTTTTCTGTGGTTGTTGGTTGCGTTGTGGTTGTTGGAGCAGTACTTCTTGGTGGAGCAGTAGTTGTTGCTTTCTCTGTTGTTGTTGGTTGTCCTGTAGTTGTTGGTTGTTCTGTGGTTGTTAGTTGTTTTGTAGTTGTTGGTTGTTTTGTAGTTGTTGGTTGTTTTGTAGTTGTTGGTTGTTCTGTGGTTGTTGTTTGTTCTGTGGTTGATGGTTTTTCTGTGGTTGTTGATTGTGCTGTGGTTGGTGGAGTAGTATTTCATTAAAGAGAAAGAGTTTGAAAAAAAAGCAAAACAAAACAAAAGCAAAAACAAATCTAACTTATCTAACATTTTCTTAGGAGGAATCTCGTTGATTTCCGCGTACAATGGCGAGGATCTAATTATTAAGCTTTCGTTGATTAGGAGCGACAAAAAGTCGCTGATTTCCAATGGAGTTAAAATCGATTTAGCGAGGCTCCGATGTCAAACTATACCTTGAGCTTTTGATCGGGCCACTAAAACAGAGACCCGTCCTCGCATTCACAAACAACCTCCAAAGTCCTGGCCTCGATTTCCTTTATACATACAGAAAGACTCAGTTCAACAGGAAAATGAAAACTTGTCCAAGAACCTCGCATTCAGACCATTCGCCATCGTTACAGTTATTGGCTAGAGCAAAAACATCGCAGTGGTTCTAAATAAAGTTTAAATAGCTTTGCCGCGGTTAGGAGTCGGGTATTTCAAATCTGGACTTTCAGGGCCGAACATTGCGATTATAACAGCTAGAACGATTATCATAAACAGGAACAGCATAAATCTACCAAACTCGAAAAGTATATCTCTTTTTGAAAAAAATTTCCTCTTTTGTGGGGTCGAAACCCTCATCGCATATTCTTAGAGTTGTCGAGCTGTCGAATGTCTGCTTAATAGACATTTCCATGTTGTTTGAGAGCGAAAGTAAATAGTATCCGTACAGATCTAAAAATGCATGGACCCTAGTTATTAAGGTCTCAAACAATAGATTACCCTATTCAGATTGTAGTTCCCGCAAATGAGAGGTGGCTTTCACAAGTAGCTCTGATAGCCACACCCGTAAATGTTAACCATATGATAAGCAGGAAGCCATTTTTGGTCCAGATAACGCTAAAGTTTCTCTCTTGTTTTTTCCTTAATCAAAGACTGTAGCGCTGCTTTTAAAATATTTATTCGATAGATTCATAGTGATTTATAACCCTTGAAGAGCCGGCTTTCAGTTCTTAAGAAGCTGTCGTTGTAACACACACACATTTGTACCAGTCACGCACTCACCTTTGACATGTTATGTGCAGGCAGCAAGTTTCTCGGAAAAGAGTGCACATGAAAATCAGTGGCCAGGGTACTCCACAGTACTGCCTATACACCGGAATGAACCACCCGATTCTTCACCCTGTTTTCAGACGGGACTCTGTCTCTGCCTTACAAAAGTTGAATTTGGTCTGCAAACTCTTGTACGACAACCTTACTCTGGCGGCCAGAAAGGACTTAAAGTATACCACATAGCAACGAGGAACTACAACGTTCGCACATGCACGGACGAATGACCGTTGTGTTACGCAAGCCACAAGTCAGGCTGTGTTTATTGCTTCTCGCAGCCCAAGAATATTGCCAGATAACCTTTAAATCGTTACATCTGTCTGAGAGCGTTTTCTCAACGCAGCTTAACGCAGCTTAACGCAGCTTTGTGTCTACCGTAAATATTATTGCAGGTGTCCCGTCAAAAAATGTCAAATTCACAAAATTCCTCATTCTGTTTCTCGAGCTGTTAGACGCAGGAGTGCATTAAGAGTTAAGAATGTCTTCGGTTAGTTATGCATATTCACGAAGGTCATTTCAAAGCAATTATTTTTTTAATTAGCTCAATTATTCAAAATTTACCGTAATACTTGCGCAAGGTTTCGCTTCGAAGAAGTTCACGACCTACAAATCTAATCTTATCCTATGCGATGCACGCTAGTTATCTTACAATGTCCTTACGTACGTTAATCTTTCATACCTTGGTTACAAAGAACATAGTTTGTCTTTGTAAATAATCATTAAATTCTACACCTTGCACGTTTTGGAATACGACAATTTGCCACTAAAAAGCGAAACGTGACCACCATTTAAAGACAATTTCCGGTGCCATGGCTATCATTAGTTTTGGCGTTGAAAAGTTCACACTTTGACCCTAAAAACAAAGCATTCGATAATTGAACTTTTTCATTTCATTCTTTCTGTCATTTCAAGTCAGTTAATCATGATGTATTTTAGATACTTAGAATGTCTTCATGCAACGCGCATTCCAATAGTTTAAAGTGAAAAAGCCAATGCTAGATCAGTGTACTTTTTGTTAATGATACGGAATTAATGAAATCTCATGGCGAAAAAGTTGCCGGTTCGTTTTGTATGCACCCGCCTCTGCTTTCAACAAAAAGTTTGACATGAAACAGCATTCCTTCGCATCCACGTTACGTCAAATGAAAGTCATCACATTTCATTTTCCACCATCGGATTTCTTGCGGTGAAAATTTCAAGTTGAACAAACATCACGAACTGTGTCTTTTTCGTCTGTTTGACAGATTTAAATGGATCCTTCGTGTTTTAATTCACGCTTAATCTTCTGTCACCAAAATTCCTATAACTGATTGTAATGGATCCTGTTACCAAAATTCGTCAAGAGTAGCCAGTTACGAATGAAATCCATTGGAAAGCTGTTAGTACGAGCACAAGCGTACATCGAGTGCTTTTGTCATTTTTCAAAAGAGTAAACTTATCCAAATGTTGAATATTTTTCTCTCTCTATTTAGACTCTATCAGTAGATCACTTCAAGTGAAGAGTCGCATTCTAGAATTTGTCGGAAAGTAAAATGTTATTGACTTCATAATTGAAGAGCTTTGTCATCTATACTTTTGTATGCGTAAAATATGAGATGCGTATCTGGGCGATTTAGTTTGGAACTCATCGCTTTTTATCTGTGACGCTCTCCTTCGAAGTTGGGTGTCAATACTTAATTTGAGGTAGACAAAGTAAATTAACACCTAACATGAAAAATCACGCAAGGATTGTACAATTTCTTCACAATGAAAACGGAATGTATGGTTGTTTAGTAACGTAGGGTTAAAGAGTGTCTGTGCGCCATAAAGTTGGGAACAACTTTGGAGATTTCAACCAGAGAAGTTTCTTTGATTTAAAATGAAATATGCACCTCGACGTATTTCACGTTTAGTTTTTGTAAAGGTGGTTTGTTTTTAGTTAGGCTCAGAAAGAGATATGTGTGGACGGCAGGCTTCAAGTGCAGCAAAGGGGGGAAAAAACATGTTGTGAACCACTTGTCTCCCATAAACGGTGGATCGCGAAGTAGCATTACCGAATACAATGCGGAAATGTTAGACTAACTTCTTTCGTTGTTTTAGTCGGTAATTGGGAAGCATCGTGGCAATAACTGAATCATTCATCTTTGAACGAGATATTAAAATTTTTATACCTCTTTTTTCTTCTTCAAGGGTAGCTTTTCCTGGGCCAAAGATTGCAGCTAAACTTGTTATGCCGCCCATGATGACGAGTATTGCAAACAGCAATAGCAGAAATTGCCACACTCGAATATTGCATCTCACATATCTTTTGTGAAAACAATCGCAGCTTGTCGAAAAGGATCGATCTTTCGTCAAACGATGTTCATCCTCGCTGATTTCAAGTGTTGTTGAAGGTTCAAGTGACTGTGGATGCACAACAGACATTCTCAAGCAGTTTTAGCAAGAATCAATCAGACCTTGACGTTGCGTCCCAAGTTGAAGGTTAGTGAGAAATTTGATTCTATTGAGGCGACCCTTTTTAATTGCGTTTGCCTCGTATAAATGACATGGAAAAAGACAAATCACCGCTCCATTATAAACACAAACATTTCAAATAAGTTTTATTATTTCTTTATTTACAATACCTATCAATTTAGTTCACTTTTTAGCAAGTCAGGATTGTTTTACAGTAATTACTTCTTGAAGATTTAATTTTCTCGAGGAACTGTTACGTCTATCACGGTCACACACATATGCCAGCGCTGATGACGCAGGTCACACACTCACAAGCATATCGCACTCACCTGACAGAGACAACTCAGAGAGACAAAAAAGAAATTAAGATAAAAAGCACACGCCAGAAACAATCAGGAACAGAGCCAAATTTTTTCTGTTGTAAACGATGCATTCCCTTCTAGTTAGGGTGGGTATCGACCCGTATATTTAAGGTTTTGGTGTCATAAGCTACTGTGGCCACAAATCGTGAAAAAACCTGGATTCGTATGCCACTTTCCCAGTATTTGGCGATTGTGTACCCAATTTTTCTGCGGTGTAAACGTCCGTTTAATGTTTTCGACTGCTTCAATAAAGAACACCTTTTGACCGAAAGGCCCTCGGCAAGGTAGCCTCTTTCCAATGGTTATTCTTAAGCAAGTTGCTACACAGTTCGACTTTATCCATAGCTCTATCATAAGGAAAACGCTGAACAATGTTTGTTGATAAAGTTTATTATCTATAGCTAACTTCTAATAACTGATTCATAAATGATGACCATTAACTTCTTTAAAAAGAGACTCCATGTGTTGTCGTTGTCTCTAAAATATATCTTAGCTTACTATATAGTTGTGATCAAAATTACAAAAGCTCTCTTTGCGCGTAACTAGTCACAATGATATATTTATGTACACAATAAAGGTTTATACTAAACGCTTATAAGAAGAACAATATCTGAAAATATTTTATGCCAACAAATACTGCTAAACAATTGCTTGATTTACCCAGTTTTCCTCATTGTCTATGACCTGAATTAAACGAAGTTTATTCCTAATAATTTATTCTACAACCTTTAATTAGTGGAATAGTTTTCATTTTTTGTGGAAAATTTTGTTGGAAGGAGCTTAAGAGGGGAGAAAATATCTTTCCTGGGCATTCACCCCCCTCCTTTCGGAATTAAGGGTTTTCGTTCATTTACGTATTCGATATCCTCGCTGGTTCTGGCTGCCTGGGTCTCTTTGAGGGAAGACTGTCATTTCTTCGATAATTTTCCTCTATTTTCCGTTCCTCTTATCAATGAGATACATTGCGTTGCTATGGTAATTATTGTAATCTAAACGTCAGTTGAAAAATAATACTGCTGATGGTAATTTTCTCCGGTTTCAAACCGTTCCTTTTTATGATAGTGTTCATTTCTCTCTCAAAAGGTTTTAAAATGAAGGTCGTTCAAGCTTGCTGATCATGACTTTAGAGATAAACATCAAATGGCAGTTTTACATTCCAGCCCTCCACTAACGCATCATTCGCTGAACGCAAAGTGTCCTGTAACCATCCACCAAAATTATTGAATGCCCTGTCAACCAAGAATACATCTTGTCCGGTCAGCGGTCGCTTGGCCCATTGACGGATGGTTGTTAAGTCAAAGTTGGTACCAGGCTTCTGGAAAAACCTGTATTATCAAAGAAAGAAACGTTCATAAACATGACAAAGAGGTTCCCTCTCCTTCCACCCAACAAGTATTATCGGAATGGTATTTGAATTCCAGGTTTTGAAACTAAGATAGCAACCCCAAAAAGAGCGCTTTAACATTCAATAGCGTAATAGATTCTAGCCCTGCCTTGCCTTAGTATCCTATTTAATTTCTGCCATTTGTGAAAGTTTATCTCTCTGGAAATGATTCATTTGTTGATTTTGTAATAGCCTTGACGTTATTTTTCGTACGTGTACATGGTAAGATATTCAACCGCTGTCTGCACAATATAGTACGGTATCTGTATTAAATCTCCACTATGTGGCTCTTCCGATTTAATTTACAACAGTTAACGCAGGACTTTTGCCAGACTGCATTCAGCAGCTTACAACTTTTGAAGGAAATTTCAAGATGCTCCCGGATGCATAATCGTCCTCGAGGATGACAGTCAATATTTCTTCTTTAACTCAATCCAAGAAATGATAAACAAAACACTAAGTTCTCTTAATGCTTCTTAAGGAAACGTTTGGGAGGTATGTGGAAGAACTCGGCCAGTCATTAGATCGTGGAAGTGAAAGGGTATTAACGGAAAAGCATATCGATGATAGTCAGTATTTCTTCTTTAACTCGATACAAGAAATAATAAACAGAACACTCGGTTCTCTTATTGTTTTTCAAGGAAATGTTTGGGAGGTACATGGAAGAACGCAGCCAGTGGTTGTTAGATCATAAGAGTGAAAGGGTATTAATGGAAAAGCATTTGCGCTTTTATTATCGGTGGCAGATTGCACTCACCAGAAACCTTCCTGCCAATATTTATATGTAGTCTTCAGGGGTTGCGGTATGTTTTCGCGTTGAAATTTGTATTTCAGCGCTCGCGTCAGTTCTTCGTCAATTGTCTTCTTAGAAATTTGTAAGATTTGTCCCCACTTGTCACTGCATCCCCCATTGTTAGCTATGGTATGTAGCACAACTTCTCCGTTTGGCCCAATGCCCCTAAAACAAGAAGTAACACGTATTAAAAGGGATTTAATTTCAGTCGCCCCGACCATGAAACTTTCGCGAAACAACCCGTTGATCGATGGAGCTGAAATTATCATTGGAAAATTTAAAGGAAGTTTAGCTTCTTCTTCCCAAACCATACACTTAGCTGACCTGAATTTACTCTTATTTTATTCGAAGGGCCCTCGTGAAACCTCAGGGTGTACCTATTAATTTAACATATTAGTTATTGCAACCTCAGAAAAACTTTCCAGGGATTTAGAAGTTCTCAACGTGCTGTTGAAAATGTAAATAAATTGGTAACCAACTAGGACAATATGTTCCAATCAAATCCAAGCGATACATAAAACATTGTGACAAAATCAACCTGAAGTCCTACATTTTCAGGAACAACACTTATCTCTTGCCACTTATGGAACAGTTGTTATTTATCATCTTGGGGTGGGGGAGGGGGGAGACTCTGGGGGCGATCACTTGGCTCTCAGGGGGGGACTGGGGGATCAGTCGTCGCCAACAGCGTCTAAGGGGGACTGCAGAAAAGTTACTGCCAAATAACTGCCAATGAAGGGAGGGGGGGGGGTCATAGCAATATAACAGAGCCTTACAAGGGGATCCGCTTGTTTTATAGTGACACGACTAAAATCCTTCGATGCTCTCCTTCCCCACGTCTTCCCCTTTCCTTCACGTTTTGTTATAGTTGATGAACAGTCCCTAAGTCATACACACTTTCGTTCGACCTAACGATCACTTACTGGTAAGGCATGGTAATACCCAAACAGTCACTGCTGGATATAAACATGTCCAAAGGCTGCAGAGCGTTGTTCTTCTTAGCGGCGGTAGTGTCATTCCACCACGCCGTTTTGTAGACCGCTGCTCCAAAGAATGCAGGAACACTTACGATGGAGTTAAAAATCTCGTGATCTGTAATGTTCGTAATGACGTCACCTTTTATCTTCTTCAAAGCCGTAGGTCCGACAGTGATAATTGTCTTGTTGGCCTCTACAGTTAAGGTCGTCGTTCGAAGGACATACTTGCCTTCACTTTTGTCAACAGATGTTACTGATTCTTTGAGGTAGATTTTTCCACCAAGATTTTGCACTTTTTTCTGAAGTTCTGTGACAATCTCACTCATACCTTCGGTAGGCCTCCTGTCGTCCTGACTTTGATTCTCATCTACGAGAAACTCCTCATGGTGTAGGTAGGTTCTATAACTGTTTGGGTTTATTTTTTGCATATAGTCACCCTTGAATCCAAAAGTATCTGCCATGAACTTGACTCCCTCCGGAGACAGCCCGTGCATAAGAAACGTGTCTACTGTAGAGAACTGGGTATAATTTCTCTTATTATCAGAAATAAACTTTGCGATTTCTGACAGGCTTTTGTTGTTCGTCGGGGCTCGATGACTTAACGTTGGAAAGGCCTGTGACTTTAGGGAATCAAAACTGTCTGTGTACACACCACGAGCTTCAACACGAGTGGTTTTCCTGGTCCAAAGGTCATGAGTGACTCCCAATTTATTGACAAGCTCACTAAAATGAAGTGAAAATGAGAAAAAAATTGGAGCTAATCATAAGCTATAGATTTTCTAACGTAGTAATTCGAGAAAACTCTGTAAACAAATCAATACATATACAAACTCGGATCGGAGGCGAGTAATTTACAAGTTCAATTTTCTGGAGGGTGTGAGGGATGAGGATTGGCAATAGGGGAATATCGATATCCTGCAAAGGACTACTTTTTAGAAGAGTTTTTTAAGACATAAAATCATGAGATCAAGTTGGTTGAAAATAAGTTTATCATTGGTTCGTGTGCAAAAATTTCAACGAAATCGGTCAGATGAAAAGAATGTGGGAACGAAATAAACAAAATGTGAAATTTTTTTAGAATTGTTGATGACACTTACAATTCTTCATAGTTGCCGCCGTAAATGTTCCACTGTCCAAGGCCTACGAATCAAAAGTAAAGCGTTGAAAATCTACAAAATTATCCATTAGGTGGGTCCATCTGGGTGGCTAAAAATGGCTTCGTTAGGAAACGCTCATTAAACATCGCCTAGAAAAGGGAGTTGGGGATTTTTATGGGGATCACATGTCTTTGAGGGTGAACGTAAAGGGGTCAATTGTCAGTAATGAAGTATATAGGATACAGAAATTGACTGAGTGGTCATTAGAAAACTACAGAGCTTTATGGGGGCATCAGCTAAATTTGATTGCGACACAACCAAAATCCTCCGCTCACAGCCTTCCCCCCACCACCGCTCCTAGGGGATGAATCCTGAACAGTTCCTCATATTGAACTGCAACTCTTTGATGGGTCGATACGATAATTTAAAACGAACCTACTGCGACGTCTGGAACTTCAGTGAAACTGAAATCCAATAGTTTTCCTCCAAGATGATCCTCTTCCTCAAAGATACACAAGCTCGTTTCATTCTTGTTGAGAAGAAGGACATAAGCTGTTAATAAACCACCAATACCTATAAATGAAAAGAAATCAGTTTAAGAATTTCAGCCAGTAGCTGACGAGAATAGACTTGCCTATCACTGTGTGCTTTTTCACCACCAATTCTCTAAGCTTCGATACGAACAACTGCGACAATCCAAAGGAATCGATTTTTAAGAGTTAAAAGATTTGATGGGTGGTAGATCTCCCACGGAATTGCAACCGAGAAGTAGGGCCCAGTCCTCACCTGCGCCAACTATAGCTGTTCCGCACTCTAAGATTTTTTTATGATGGGGCGTGATCGGTGCTGCTGTTATTGGCCCAGCAGTTGATGCTTTAGCAGTAGCTGTTGGTATTGCTGTGGTAAGTGTAGTGGTAGCGTTTACTGCAGCAGTAGTTGTAATTTGTGCTATGGTAGTTAAATCAGTTGTTGATGGTTTTTCTGTGGTTGTTGGTATTTCTGTGGATGTTGAATGAGCTGTGGTTGGCAGAGCAGTGGTTGTTGGTTTTTCTGTGGATGTTGACTGTACTGTGGCTATTGGAGCAGTAGTTGTTGGTTTTTCTGTGGTTGTTGGGTTTTCTGTGGTTGTTGGGTTTTCTGTGGTAGTTGAAGCAGTAGTTGTTGCGTTTTCTGTGGTTGTTGGTTCTGCTGTGGTAGTTGGGGCAGTAGTTGGTGCTTTTTCTGTGGTTCTTGGTTGATCTGCGGTTGGTAGAGCAGCGGTTGTTGATTCTGCTGTGGTTGTTAGAGCAGTGGTCGCAAAACACAAACAAACAAAGACAAACAAACAAACAAACGAAGCAAAACGGAAAAACACGACAGAGGAGATACTTTTTAGTATTATCATATTAAAAGTGTGAAAGGGCACAGTTTTTATCAAATGTTTGCAAGAGCTCTTTTCTCTTTGCACGCCCGCACTTGTACTTAATTTTCGCGTTTATTTCTCTCGATCATTTTCTCATACATTGTTGTTATGCGTACACAAAAATTTCCGTTTATTGTCAAATCAAATTATCAGAAAAAGCAGAGCATAAGTCTTCTTTCAACACTCATAATACAATCATTAATATCACAAAATTAACAGACGTAGACATTATCATTTTTGACCTGTTGCCCATCCTCAATGACCTGTCGAGGGTCACTTATATTGAAAAAAAAAGTTCTACTAATCAGAGTTGCTAAGCTACCGCAAAGTTCTAACCGTACAAGTTCTTCACAAAGAAAACGCAATGTATGTTTGACTTAGTAACGTAGGGTTAAAGAGTGTCTGTGTGCCATAAACTTTGGAACAACTTTGGCGATTACAACCAGAGAAGTTTCCTTGATTTATAATTAAATATACACGTCGACGTATTTTACGTCTTTAAACTTTCTTCATATACATCCTAAATTTTTCGTCCAGTGAATTTAGGACTAGATAGTTCACGAGGTCCACGTAAGTTATCGGTGGAAAATCGCTAACATTTGACGATCATTCCTTATTTGCGATCTCAAACGGATCAATGTTGTCTATACAAGCTTTTTTTTTGCAATATTTCTCTTTATCGAGCGGATCGAGCGTTGAAAAGTAAGTTTTTTTCGCCGACATGGTCAGAATCGCTTGTTAACATTGGAAGACCTGACCTTCAAGATGGCGGCCAACATGGTTGCTACGAGATACGTGACGTCAGCGGGTAACCTCTATACACCTCGGCGTATTTCACCTTTAGTTTTTGTAAAGGTGGTTTGTTTTTAGTAAGGCTCAGAAAGAGATATGTGCCGACGGCAGGCTTCAATTGCGGCAAACGAGGGGGGAAAAAACATGTTGTGAACCACTTGTCTCCCATAAACAGTGGATCACGAAGTAGCATTACCGAATACAATGCGGAAATGTTAGACTAACTGCTTTCGTTGTTTTATTCGGTAATTGGGAAGCATCGTGGCAATAACTGAATCACTCATCTTTGAACGAGATATCAAAATTGATATACCTCTTTTTTCTTCTTCAAGGGTAGCTTTTCCAGGGCCAAAGATTGCAGCTAAACTTGTTATGCCGCCCATGATGACGAGTATTGCCAACAGCAATAGCAGAAATTGCCACACTCGAATATTGCATCTCACATATCTTTTGTGAAAACAATCGCAGCTTGTCGAAAAGGATCGATCTTTCGTCAAACGATGTTCATCCTCGCTGATTTCAAGTGTTGTTGAAGGTTCAAGTGACTGTGGATGCACAACAGACATTGTCAAGCAGTTTTAGCAAGAATCAATTAGACCTTGAAGTTGCGTCCCAAGTTGAAGGTTAGTGAGAAATTTGATTCTATTGAGGCGACCCTTTTTAATTGCGTTTGCCTCGTATAAATGACATGGAAAAAGACAAATCACCGCTCCATTGGAAACACAAACATTTCAAATAAGTTTTATTATTTCTTTATTTACAATACCTATCAATTTAGTTCACTTTTCAGCAAGTCAGGATTGTTTCACAGTAATTACTTCTTGAAGATTTAATTTTCTCGAGGAACTGTTACGTCTATCACGGTCACACACATATGCCAGCGTTGATGACGCAGGTCACACACTCACAAGCATATCGCACTCACCTCAGAAAGACAACTCAGAGAGACAAAAGAGAAATTAAGATAAAAAGCACACGCCAGAAACAATCAGGAACAGAGCCAAATTTTTTCTGTTGTAAACGATGCATTCCCTTCTAGTTAGGGTGGGTATCGACCCGTATATTTAAGGTTTTGGTGTCATAAGCTACTGTGGCCACAAATCGTGAAAAAACCTGGATTCGTATGCCACTTTCCCAGTGTTTGGCGATTGTGTACCCAATTTTTCTGCGGTGTAAACGTCCGTTGAATGTTTTCGACTGCTTCAATAAAGAACACCTTTTGACCAAAAGGCCCTCGGGAAGGTATCCTCTTTCCGATGGTTATTCCTAAGCAAGTTGCTACACAGGTCGACTTTATCCATAGCTCTATCATAAGGAAAACGATGAACAATGTTTGTTGATAAAGTTTATTATCTATTGCTAACTTCTAATAACTGATTCATAAATGATGACCATTAACTTTTTTACAAAGAGACTCCATGTGTTGTCGTTGTCTCTAAAATATATCTTAACAGCTTACTATATAGTTGTGATCAAAATTACAAAGGCTCTTTTTGCGCGTAACTAGTCACAATGATATATTTATGTACACAATAAAGGTGTATACTAAACGCTTATAAGAAGAACAATATCTGAAAATATTTTTTTATGCCAACAAATACTGCTAAACAATTCCTTGATTTACCCAGTTTTCCTCATTGTCTATGACCTGAATTATACGACGTTTATTCCTAATAATTTATTCTACAACCTTTAACTAGTGGAATAGTTTTAATTTTTTGTGGAAAATTTTGTTGGAAGGAGCTTAAGAGGGGAGAAAATATCTTTCCCCAGCATTCACCCCCCTCCTTTCGGAATTAAGGGTTTTCGTTCATTTACGTATTTGATATCCTCGCTGGTTCTGGCTGCCTGGGTCTCTTTGAGGGAAGACTGTCATTTCTTCGATAATTTTCCTCTATTTTCCGTTCCTCTTATCAATCAAATACATTGCGTTGCTATGGTAATTATTGTAATCTAAACGTCAGTTGAAAAATAATACTGCTGATGGTAATTTTCTCCGGTTTCAAACCGTTCCTTTTTATGATAGTGTTCATTTCTCTCTCAAAAGGTTTTAAAATGAAGGTCGTTCAAGCTTGCTGATCATGACTTTAGAGATAAACATCAAATGGCAGTTTTACATTCCAGCCCTCCACTAACGCATCATTCGCTGAACGCAAAGTGTCCTGTAACCATCCACCAAAATGATTGAATGCCCTGTCAACCAAGAATACATCTTGTCCGGTCAGCGGTCGCTTGGCCCATTGACGGATGGTTGTTAAGTCAAAGTTGGTACCAGGCTTCTGGAAAAACCTGTATTATCAAAGAAAGAAATGTTCATAAACATGACAAAGAGGTTCCCTCTCCTTCCACCCAACAAGTGTTATCGGAATGGTATTTGAATTCCAGGTTTTGAAACTAAGACAGCAACCCCAAAAAGAGCGCTTTAACATTCAATAGCGTAATAGATTCTAGCCCTGCCTTGCCTTAGTATCCTATTTAATTTCTGCCATTTGTGAAAGTTTATCTCTCTGGAAATGATTCATTTGTTGATTTTGTAATAGCCTTGACGTTATTTTTCGTACGTGTACATGGTAAGATACTCAGCCGCTGTCTGCACAATATAGTACGGTATCTGTATTAAATCTCCACTATGTGGCTCTTTCGATTTAATTTACAACACTTAACGCAGGACTTTTGCCAGACTGCATTCAGCAGCTTACAACTTTTGAAGGAAATTTCAAGATGCTCCCGGATGCATAATCGTCCTCGAGGATGACAGTCAATATTTCTTCTTTAACTCAATCCAAGAAATGATAAACAAAACACTAAGTTCTCTTAATGCTTCTTAAGGAAACGTTTGGGAGGTATGTGGAAGAACTCGGCCAGTCATTAGATCGTGAAAGTGAAAGGGTATTAACGGAAAAGCATATCGATGATAGTCAATATTTCTTCTTTAACTCGATACAAGAAATAATAAACAGAACACTCGGTTCTCTTATTGTTTTTCAAGGAAATGTTTGGGAGGTACATGGAAGAACGCAGCCAGTGGTTGTTAGATCATAAGAGTGAAAGGGTATTAATGGAAAAGCATTTGCGCTTTTATTATCGGTGGCAGATTGCACTCACCAGAAACCTTCCTGCCAATATTTATATGTAGTCTTCAGGGGCTGCGGTATGTTTTCGCGTTGAAATTTGTATTTCAGCGCTCGCGTCAGTTCTTCGTCAATTGTCTTCTTAGAAATTTGTAAGATTTGTCCCCACTTGTCACTGCATCCCCCATTGTTAGCTATAGTATGTAGCACCACTTCTCCGTTTGGCCCAATACCCCTAAAACAAGAAGTAACACGTATTAAAAGGGATTTAATTTCAGTCGCCCCGATCATGAAACTTTCGCGAAACAACCCGTTGATCGATGGAGCTGAAATTATCATCGGAAAATTTAAAAGAAGTTTAGCTTCTTCTTCCCAAACCATACACTTAGCTGACCTGAATTTACTGTTATTTTATTCGAAGGGCCCTCGTGAAACCTCAGGGTGTACCTATTAATTTAACATATTAGTTATTGCAACCTCAGAAAAACTTTCCAGGGATTTAGAAGTTCTCAGCGTGCTGTTGAAAATGTAAATAAATTGGTAACCAACTGGGACAATATGTTCCAATCAAATCCAAGCGATACATAAAACATTATGACAAAATCAACCTGAAGTCCTACATTTTCAGGAATAACACTTATTTCTTGCCACTTATGGAACAGTTATTATTTATTATCTTGGGGTGGGGGAGGGAGGAGACTCTGGGGGCGATCACTTGGCTCTCAGGGGGGGACTGGGGGATCAGTCGTCGCCAACAGCGTCTGAGGGGGACTGCAGAAAAGTTACTGCCAATTAACTGCCAATGAAGGGAGGGGGGGGGGTCATAGGAATATAACAGAGCCTTACGAGGGGATCCGCTTGTTTTATAGTGACACGACTTAAAACCTTCGATGCTCTCCTTCCCCACGTCTTCCCCTTTCCTTCACGTTTTGTTATAGTTGATGAACAGTCCCTAAGTCATACACACTTTCGTTCGACCTAACGATCACTTACTGGTAAGGCATAGTAATACCCAAACAGTCACTGCTGGATATAAACATGTCTAAAGGCTGCAGAGCGTTGTTCTTCTTAGCGGCGGTAGTGTCATTCCACCACGCCGTTTTGTAGACCGCTGCTCCAAAGAATGCAGGAACACTTACGATGGAGTCAAAAATCTCGTGATCTGTGATGTTCGTAATGACGTCACCTTTTATCTTCTTCAAAGCCGTAGGTCCGACAGTGATAATTGTCTTTTTGGCGTTTACAGTTAAGGTCGTCGTTCGAAGGACATACTTGCCTTCACTTTTGTCAACAGATGTTACTGATTCTTTGAAGTAGATTTTTCCACCAAGATTTTGCACTTTTTTCTGAAGTTCTGTGACAATCTCACTCATACCTTTGGTGGGCCTCGAGTCGTCATGACTTTGAGTCTCATCTGCGAGAAACTCCTCATGGTGTAGGTAGGTTCTATAACTGTTTGGCTTTATTTTTAGCATATAGTCACCCTTGAATCCAAAAATATCTGCCATGAACTTGGCTCCCTCCGGAGACAGCTCATAGGAAAGAAACGTCTCCGCTGTGGAGAACTGGGTATACTTTCTCTTGTTATTAGAAATGAACTGTGCGATTTCAGACAGGCTTTTGTTGGTCATAGGGGCTTGATAACTTAAAGTTGGAAAGGCCTGTGATTTGAGGGAATCAAAACTGTCTTTGTACACACCACGAGCTTCAACACGAGTGGTTTTCCTGATCCAAGGATAATTAGTGACTCCCAAATGATTGACAAGCTCACTATATGAAGTAAAAGTAGGGAAAAATTGGATCTAATCATGTTAACGGTTTAGATACAGTCAATCGAACACATATGAAATAGATTTTCCAGCGTAATAATTTAAAAATAAATTGTAATAAAGGTAACACATACAAACTCAAGTCGGGAACGAGCGATTTACAAACTTTTTCGATTTTCTGGAGGGGATGAGGGTGTGGTGTGCAAAGGACTATTTTGTAGACGACTCTCGTCAACCATAAAATTATGAGATCAAGCTGGCTGAAAATTTGTCATGTTTCGTTTGGATATATATTTCTAACTAAATCGGTTAGATAGTGAAGAATGTGCGCAAAAAATTAACAAAATGTGAAAGCTTTTTAGAATAGTCGATGGCACTTACGATTCATCATAGTTGCCGCCGTAAATGTTCCATTGTCCAAGGCCTACGAATCAAAAGTAAAGCGTTGCTAATTTATCAAAGTGGGATTCATTCAGGGTGGGGTCTATCCGGGTGGGGTCCATTAAGGTGGCTCAAAAGGGTTTCGTTAGTAACCAGTCATTATCAATCTCCTAGGGAAAGGGGGTGTGGGATTTTTTGAGGATCTCGTGGCTTCCAGTAGGGACGTGGGGGAATCAGTCGATCACCAAATTAACGGGAAGTCATAAGAAAATTGCAGAACCTCATGGAAGGATCAGGTAACGTAGCCAAAAACCTCCCCCAACCCCTCAGGGTATAAATAATGAACACAGAACGACCACTCCCTAAGTATTAAACAATATACGACAAATTGAAACGAACCTACTGCGACGTCTGGAACTTTAACAAAACTGAAATTCAAAATCCTTCCTCCAGGATGATCCTCTCTCTCAAAGATACAGATGTTTGTTTCTTTTTTCTTTGAAAGAAGGGTGTAAGCTGTTAACAAACCACCCGTTCCTATAGATAAAGAGAAACCAATTAAGTTTTACTTCCAGAGGCGATGAAAGTATATAACTTTTACTTTTCCTTTTCCAACCAGTAGCTGACGAGAATAGATACACTTATCAACGGGTGCTTTTGCAACACCATTTCTCTAATTTTTTAATACAAGCAGCTTTGCAATCCGAAGGAATTAATTTTTAAGGGTTCAACAATTTAATCAGTGCTTCATCTCCCGGGAAATTGCAATGGACCCGTAATGCCCAGTTCTCACCTGCTCCAATTATAGCTGTTTAAGATATTTCTACAAGGAGGCGTGATCGATGCTGCTTTGGTCAGGTTGGCCCAGCAATTGATGCTACAGCAGTACTTGTATTGCTTTTTCTGTGGTTGATGTCAATGCTGTGGTTGTTGTTGGAGAAGTAGTCGTTGGTTTTTCTGTGGTGTTTGGTTTTTCTGTGGTGTTTGGTTTTTCTGTGGTGTTTGGTTTATCTGTGGTGTTTGGTTTATCTGTGGTGTTTGGTTTTTCTGTGGTGTTTGGTTTTTCTGTGGTGTTTGGTTTTTCTGTGGTGTTTGGTTTTTCTGTGGTGTTTGGTTTATCTGTGGTGTTTGGTTTTTCTGTGGTGTTTGGTTTTTCTGTGGTCGTTGGCTGTGCTGTGGTAGTTGGAGCAGTAGTCGTTGGTTTTTCTGTGGTTTTTGGCTCTGCTGTGGTTGTTGGAGCAGTGGTCGCAAAACAAAAACAAACGAACAAAGACAAACAAACAAACTAAAACGAAACCGAAAAACATTATAGAATAGATATGTTTTAGCATACTATTAAAAGCGTGGAAGGGCGCAACTGATATGAAATCTTCACAAGAGTTCTTTTTTCTTTCCACGCCTATTCTCGCGCTTATTTCACTCGATCATTTTCTCATACATTGTTGTTGCGCGTACACACAGGAATTTCCGTATAATGTCAAATCAAATTATCAGAAAAAGCACAGCATAAATCTTCTGTCAACATTCACCATACCATCGTTAATATAACACAATTAACAGACGTAGACGTCCACATTTTTTGACCTGATGCCCATTCTTAATGACCTGTCGAGGCCTCATGGAAAAAAAAGTTCCACTAACAGAGTTGCTAAACTACCACAAACTTCTAACCGTATAATCTCTTTATAAAGAGAACAGAATGTATGTTAATTTGAGGTAGTAGCGTAGAGCTGTTTGTCTGTACGCCATAAAGTTAGGAACCACTTTGGAGATTTCAACCAGAGAAGTTCCTTTGATTAAAAAACTAAATATACACCTTGACGTAGTTTCACGGTTAGTTTATATAAAAGCGAATAAAGGCTGATAGTTTTTAAAGAAACTGTTTGGCGCTGCGTCGGTGGGGGTAACGAAATAATTTGAATATATCAACAAAGTTGAAATGGTAAATTGGCCACCGACGCTCCGACGCTCCGACGCTCCGACGCTCCGACGAAGGGCTAACGCTCGAAACGTCAGCTTTTATAACCGTAACGGTGGCCAATTTACCATTTCAACTTTGTTGATATATTCAAATTATTACATAAAAGCGGTTTGTTTTCAGTAAGGCTCAGAAAGAGATGTGCGTCGATGCCGGGCTTCAAGGCTTCAAGTGTCGCAAAGGGAGGGTTGGGGGGAGGGGGGAAAGGAAGATGTTTTGAACCATTTGTCTCCCATAAACAGTGGATCACGAGGTAGCATAACCGACTCACAGTGTGGAAATGTTAGGCTAACTGCTTTCGTTCTTTTAGTCGGTAATTGGGAAGCATCGGGGCAATAACTGAATCACTCATCTTTAAACGAGATATTAAAATTTATATACCTCTTTTTCTTTCCTCAAGAGTAGATTTTCCAGGGCCAAAGATTGCAGCTAAACCTGTTTTGCCGCCCATGATGACGAGTATTGCGAACAGCAATAGCAGAAATTGACACACTCGAATATTGCATCTCACATATCTTTTGTGAAAACAATCGCAGCTTGTGGAAAAGGATCGATCATTCGTCAAACGATGTTCATCCTCGCTGATTTCAAGTGTTGTTGAAGGTTCAAGTGACTGTGGATGCACAACAGACATTCTCAAGCAGTTTTAGCAAGAATCAATCAGACCTTGACGTTTCGTCCCAAGTTGAAGGTTAGTGAGAAATTCGATCCTATTGAGGCGACCCTTTTTAATTGCGTTTGCCTCGTGTAAATGACATGGAAAAAGACAGATCCTCAAGCCATTATAAACAAAAACACTTCAATTATGTTTTACTATTCTTTATTTACCATACCTAACAATTTAGTTTACTCTTTAGCAAGTCATGATTGTTTTACAGTAATTACTTTCTGCAGATTTAATTTTCTCGAAGAACTGTCACGTCTATCACGGTCACACACACGCCAGTGCTGATGACGCAGGTCACGCACTCACGAGCATATCGCGCTCACCTTACAGACACAACTTACGAAGACAAAAAAGAAATTAAGATAAAAATCATACGCCAGAAACAATCGGGAACAGACCCAATTTTTTTCTGGTGTAGACGATGCTTTCCCTGCTAGTTAGTGTGGGTATCGACCTGTGTTTTTTCAAGGTTTTGGTGTCATGAGCGTATGTGGCTCCAAATCGTGAAAAAAACATGGATTCGTATGCCACTTTCCTAGTTTGTGACGATTGTGTACCCAATTTTAATTTGCTGCAGTGTAAACGTCCGTTTAATGTTTTTCAACTGCTTCAAAAATAAGGAACACCTTTTGACTGAAAAGCCCTCGGCAAGGTAACCTCTTTCCCGAAGGTTTTTCCTACACAAGTTGCTGCACAGTTCTCATCGACTTTATCGAGTTAAAAAGACAAGTTTTAATCTATAGCTATTTCATAAGGAAAACGCAAAAGAACATTTATTGACAAAGTTTGTTTTGTATAACACACTTCTAGCAACTCATTCGTAAATGATGACGATTAACTTTTTACAAAAAACTATATCCTACTCAACTGTATATAGATCAAGTTACAAAAACGCTCTTTTTGCGAAAAGAGTCACGATGATACATTTATGTACAAAATAAAGGTGCACACTAAACCTCCTTTGGGAAGAAAAATATCTAAAATTGTTTTATGCCAACAAATACTGCTAAACAATCTCTTGATTTACTCAGTTTTCCTCATCGTCTATGATCTGAATTATACTGAGTTTACTCCTAATGATTTATTCTATAACTTTACTCAGTGGTTTAGTTTTAATTTTTTTGGGAATATTGTGTTGTAAGGAGCTTAAGAGAGGAGAAATTATTTTTTCTCGGCATGCACCCCCTGCTATCAGAACTAAGGGTTTCTTTCATTTACAGTACGTATTTGATATCCTCGCTGGTTCTTGCTTCCTAGGTTTCCTAGAGAGACGAATGTAGTTTTTTCGTTAATTTTCTTCCATTTTTTGTTGCTCTTATCAGTCAGATATATTTCGTTGCTTCGGTAATTATCATAATCTACTAGTCAGTTGAAAACAAAATACTGACAATGATGACAATTTTTTCGTTTTTCAAACCATTCCTTTTCATAATATTTTTCAAGTGTTCATGTATCTCTCAAAAGATTTTGAAATGAAGGTCCTTCAAGCTTGCTGATTATGACTTTAGTTATAAACATCAAATGGCAGTTTTAGATTCCAGCCCTCCAGTAAAGCATCATTCGCTGAACGCAAAGTGTCCTGTAACCATTCACCAAAATTATTGAAAGCCCTGTCAAGTAGGAATACATCTTGTCCGATCAGCGGTCGCTTGGCCCAATGTCGGATGGTCCTTAAGAAAGAAAGTCTGATAAACGTTAGGATAACCCTTCTTATGTAGAGTATTTCCCAGTTTGCATGGAACGCAATGTATTTATTTCTATGATATACAGTGGATTATAGTCTTACACATGGGAAAATGAAAAGGACTATGGTCTGTGAACCAAGGTTTGTGTACTATTAGCCTAAAATGTGATATAAGTATTCGCTCTCGTGTTTGTGGTATTCTCATTTATAGAAAATGAAAACACCACTTGAGTGTAAAATAAAGGGGGGGGGGGACTCAAATTTATAATGATATAGGGATCCCTTCGGATATGGCTACCGAGTTCTTAGTATTCTGCAAGTCATCTATTTCAATATTTCTCTGTAATTTTTCACTGGTAGGATTTCCCCTTGTATGCGTGTGTTTACCTTTACTTTTTACGTTAGGTGACTTTCGTGTAAATAGACGACAATGAGAAAAGTGGGTAAACAAAAACAGGATGTTACTAAAACTGGTAACGAGGAACGGCGAACGGGGAACGGGTGTACAGCGGTAACCCGCCTACGAATTCAAAATGGCGGAGTAAAGGGAACTAAAAGGGTCTCGCAACAAGGTTTGAGCACGTGCTCTTCGAACGCGATCGTCGGAGCAAAAGCATAGACGGTAAGTGTAGGTTTTATTGAAGGATTTTACTTTGAAATGTGGAGTGCCTCATAAATGTAGTTTTTTTCTGGCACACACTGCAGATTGCATAGAAATCAAATCCTCGGAGAGGTGAGTATCTTACAATTCCTGCACAACATTTGAACAATCAACTCAGAACTACAAGCTCGCGGCATTTATTCTTATATTCATAGAGTAATTGTACTGCAAGTTTTGTCGCTTAAAATGATTTCAGTATGAAATTGAAAACAATGTCTAAGAAGGAAAATGCTATTTATTTTAGTAAAAGGCAATTTTAACCTGGCCTGGTAGACCTTCATATTCATATTTTTTCATATTTTAGCATGTCTTCAAAGCTTGTTTGAGGGCCTTTCGAAGATTAAATGTAAAATGAAATGTTAGATAACATGTTAAATTAAATGTTATTGAAAGTTCTGTCAATGTTTGATTTCTCTATTGTTTACATGGAAGTTTATGGGTCGATACAAAGATATGTTCCTGATGTTATTTTGCGGTAAGGTAAGCAGATATCTGCATGTAGTAATTTTAATAACTAGGCTGGTTATTACGTTCCCAAGCTCATTTCTGTTAATCTAAGATATTACCTCCTTGCTACTTATCTGCAAAAAAATGCTGTTGGGCAATGCAAACAACCAAACTCTGCCAAAAGATGCAGATTTCAGGAAGGAAAAACAAAGAGAGACGTCAGAACAAATGGTGGCAGCCATTGCAGAAACGTTGACTTCGAATTCTCGCCTCGGAATACTAGGCTTCGTGGCTTCGCCCGGGCAATAGTTAAATAAAAGCAAGTCGTCTAATTTCGCTGCAAGGGGCGACCTAGCGATAAAAACAGTGTTTTTAAACATCTGTTCGCCGTTCCCCGTTACCAGTTTTAGTAACATCCACAAAACATAAGTAAAAAAAAACGTTTCAATAAGGTCGGTGTCATTAGTCAGCCGTCCAGTCTAGTTTACGTGGGTCTTCGGTTTTTGGTGTTCGGTCTTCGGTTTGTAGACACCTTGATCAAAGGAGAACTTTCCCCCAACATGGCGACCCTGACGCGAACAAAACTGAGCTTGAACGCTTCAGAGACCGCCTTCAAAACGAGAGCAAACACACAAACTAACGGATAAGAATACTTTATTAACTATTAGTTATCCTCCAAAACGTTTCTATTATTTCTCTAACGAACGACATAGTTTTACATCTCTTTTATAAATGCATGGAAGTCACACTAATAGTCCTTCATGCAAACACTGGACACAGTATTCGAGAAAAAATAATATTACTATAATTATTGACATTAAAAAACAAGGCTAATATAGTTGACATCTAGAAGAATTAAGCAGTTATAAATATTTACAATGCTTATTTGAAGCTATCTGTATCTCTAACATAACTATATGATAGCGCGCACTCTGATTGGCTAATATTTTATGGAAAAGAAATAGATGGTTCGTAGAGATGATTTAGGCTGACGTCATTGTCGGTGAACTTTAGCCACAAGCTTTCAAAACTTTCAATATTGTTTACCGTTCCATCCCTATTGAAAGAGACCTTTTCAGGAGCCCATAATGAAAAGAAAATATGCTTAATTATACTCTTTTTTGGAAAACAGTGAACGTGTAGCTCTGGTAGTTTTGGAGTTGCCGATACTCCATTCTCAAACGCGATGTAAATCATGAGAAAACAAAACCAAATGTAAGAAATTTGTAAGTTTTTCGCCTCGTTTTCGAACGGTTGATATTATTTTTAAGTGTTGACGTATCTTAAAAGTATTTTTCAAAAAAAGATTTTTAATTTAGAAATCCGTACAATTTCAGAATATTCTAAATTTTCAACGAAAACCGACACAATTTTCTGTCCGTAAATTACATTAAAAAAAAAAAAAAACGATTCGAGCATGCTAATTCTACTAGGCAGTCTCGTACATACAAGAAATTCGTTCGTTTTTCGCTTCTAGGCAGAAAAATTTCAATTTTTATAAAGTTTTAGTCTCGAAATATTTCTTGGTCGTTTTTGCCTTGTCATTTATTCATAGTTTGCCTTGAGCAATTCTTATGCTTTTCTCGTTGTCTTCAAACTTTCGGCGTGCATCCATAACTCGCAGGAACCAATTCTTTAATTATTTGAATAACAAAGTATGTTTTGGGAAAACATTGGATATTTTTAAGCAAACCTTTTGACGTAATATTCTCTGATTATGGTACTTAATTAATTCACCTTTTCCTTTTTTACTTACTTGGTGTCGTAATGTCTTGAATTTAACGGTCCTGGAGAAAAACTAGCGCAATTTTAACAGTTACAACTTTAGACACACAAACCATTAACACTTTCCCATCTAGGAATCAAAACTATAATTTTCCTCTCATACCATCAATATCAACAAGAAAGTGCTTCAATTCCGCACGCACTTTTACGGATCATTATATCTGAATCGGAAGCTCAGAATTCCAACCCTCTTGAACGGCTTCCAAAGTAGATCGTATTGTGTATTCCAGGTATCCACCAAAATCGTAATATGCTCTGTTTACCAAGAACACATCATGTCCGGTCAGCGGTCTTCTCGCCCATTGCCGAATGGTCGTTGTATTAAAGTTGGCCCCAGGCTTCTGAAAATACCTACGTCAACGAATAATGAAAATGTATCAATCCTAACTGCTCTTAAAAAAAAAAAAAAAAAAAAGGGAAAATGGCGCAGAAATGAACCTGTGAAAAGTGAGCCAAGTTGACACTCGCTTGTTGGCATACGACCTCTCTCCCTCCCAAGAGTATAATATCCCAGCAAATATCCGATGAACGAACGAGCGAACGAAACGTCTTTAGGCGAAAGCATTCACTGCGTCCAGCAGATATCACTAAGAAAGCCCATACGGAAGGGGAAGATATGATCTCACAATTCTTTGCAAGCATGAGTTTTCAGCAGAAATGATGCATTTCGTTGCTGTTGACGAGAAAAAGCGAATACCACTTGCGAATCAAACTGAAAATTGTCTTAAGAATAGTTGACGTAAATGATTGCTATACTGTTTTATTTCTACCACTGCACTTACCAAAACCCTTCCTTCCAATATTTGTAGATAGTCTCCACAGGATTTGGAATATCATTTCGTTGAAACTTGTACTTCAGAGCACGCTTCAGTTCTTTGTCAATGACATTATTAGATTTAGAAATCTCCAAAAGTTTCCCCCACTTATCGCTGCATCCACCGTTATTAGCTATCGTATGCAGCACAACTCTTCCGCTGTTTCCAACACCTCTATAATGAAAATGATAAAAATAAGGAATAAGCCACACTAATAGTTCATTAATTATGCAAGATGTTGCTTCATCATAGTCTAGATCAGAAATATCAATTTTCAGTCCCTATTTTTTAAGGACATGAATTTGGTTGTTTAGGACCTCTTCAAAATGAGATCATAATGCCGTTACATAAAAGGACCTAAAATTCCTTGTTCATAAGATGTACAGGAGAACATTGTATTGGTCAGCTTTCTACGCAGAGGGATATCATACAACGACCAATTCGATGTTTTGACTTCCCCCGGGGCAACCAACGGAAATTTAACTGTAGTTCGAGCCCCGGAGCATTTGAACCTTGTCTTGGTAGGGTGTGGAATTTGAACCCGTGTAATACGCGTTTTTATTTTAAATATGGAGGAATGTAAGGTAAAGAGTCCGCTTCCGTAAGCAAATGGCTTAGAAAAAGTCTCTCAAGTGAGGCACCACAAACTAAGTACGAGACTGTTAAATTCTGCAACTTTCATTGATGACGTAAAGAATCGTTCAATAAAAAATTCTACTCGAGTGGGGCATTTGAACGCAATTTGGCCCTGGGGGCCGGAAATTTAACAAACCATTCTCGAAAAGTTCAAATACTTCGAGGATCCACTGTGGGGATGTAGAATTGGTCGACGTATTACTTTCGAATTTTAAGGAAGGTTGTAACGATTTAGGAGTACTAACTTATAAGGCATGGTAATTCCCAGGCAGTAACTGCTGGATATGAACTTTTCCAAAGGCTGCAGGTTATTGTTCTTTTGAGTGGCAGTTGTATCATTCCACCATGCTTTGTCATATACCGCTGCCCCATAGAATGCAGGCACACCAACAATTGATTTAAATATCTGATGATCTGTAATATTTCGAATGACGTCACCGCTGATCTTCTTCAGAGCAGCTGGTCCCACGGTGATAACTGTCTTGTTGGCTTCCACAGTTGATTTGGTAGTTTGAAGAAGAAATTTATCTCCTTCTTTGTTGATCGAAGCAATTGTCTCTTTACGATAAATTTTACCGCCTCCACTTTCCACTTTCTTAGTGAGCTCTGTGACGATTTCAGTCATTCCTTTGGAATTAGGAGGCCTTCTCGTATCTTCTAAAACACTGTCATCATTAACATGGTATTCTTTCCCGAGATGAGTTCTATAACTCCTTGGATTTATGGCTTGCATGTAGTCACCCTTGAAGCCAAAATTTTCTGACATAAGCTTGGCTCCCTCTGGGGACAGTTCGTAAGAAAGGAAAGTCTCTGCGGTTGAGAACTGAGTGAAATTCCTCTCATTATTAGAGATTAAAAAAGCAGTTTCCCTGAGTGTTTTATTGTTGAGTGGTGCACGGTCCCGTAGCGTTGGAAATGCTTTTAACTTCAAGTCATCAAAGCTATCAGCATACTGTCCACGAGCTTCAACGCGTTTAGTTTTTGGTTGCCACAGGACAGAAACATGGTCGAATAAATGATTTAAAAGGTCCCTGAAAATGGACACAGAAGTTAATTCACTTGTACCAAGAGGTAATAAAACAGATTGTATTCTCTTGATTGCACTTATTTCCTTCAAATCTGTCTCTCCGTCACACTTGGTTCGTAGTTTACATTCTGTCATCATTTTGAAATATTTTTTCTGCAGTACAATGTTATCACCTCCATTACTGGCTCTCCTTATTCTTTTTTTCCCCCTAATTCTTCGATGTTCACAGTTTTAGTTATGAAATAAATCAAATAAAAATGAAATAAATCATATCGCTTGATGCAAAAGCTAGTAACAAAAATTAGCCCCCGCTTTCAAGAAGTTGCTCATTCAATGGCGGCGTCTGATTAATATTTGCGGAGCATGGGTTCAAATCCCTTTGAATTCGAAGCCTAAATAAATCTAGGTTGTGGGGATCATTACTTTTCTGGTTCCTCATCTGTGTTTGGGTATCCTTACATCATATCTACATATCAAGATGCAGTTTTGTACTCTTAACGATTGTTGTGTGCCTTCGAACAATTCCGAAAAACTGGCACGACTCATGTAATGACTACCAACAAAGTAAAACATTTGAATTAAATTGACACTTACTGCTCTGCATAGTTTTCACCGGAAACATCCCACTGCCCTAAACCTGAAAAAAACAACAACAAAAAAGAAACTTTGTCTTCATGCGATGATCGTGCGAGTAAATGATATAAAACAGTTTTTCGGTCCTTCATTCAAAGATAGCTACTAATTTCTGTGTATGTTTATACATATAAATATTTAACAATTATTCGCCGAAGGCGAGGTGAATATCGTCGAATAAGAAATTTCTAAAGTCATAACATTATAATAACATTTATTAACATTTTATTTTAACATTTTATATAAACCGCGTGGAGCGGTTTATATAGATAGCGTCATATAAGGAACCGCTCGACCAATCAGTTTGCTGGAAACTCTTTGCTCAGCTCCGAAATTATACTAAATACAAGCACACACACACACACACACACACACACACACACACACATATATATATATATATATATATATATAGTCGTTAATGGAACTCTCAAGCCAACAAAGGTGCACCGCGCCAGGAGGATCAATAAAGATTCGCAGTCCAAACCTCACAGCCAACACGAAGGTAGAAAGTTTAAAAAATTGCGAGGATGGACAACTTCTGACGTAAAAAATATAAAAAATTTTAATAAAAATCGTTTCGATCAGAGACCTTCTTCAGTTATTTACAACTATGAAATAAAAAAAGAGTATTAAATAGGATCGAAGAGCTAATGATTACGTAATTACAGATAACGGCTAATTAACTGGTGCTAATAATTATTAGCACCAGTTTATTAACACATGTTCATTAGTCGTTATCTGTAATTACGTAAATATTAGCACTTCGATCCTATTTAATGCTCTTTTTTTATTTCAAAAGTTGTAAATAACTGAAGAAGGTCTCTGACCGAAACGTTTTTTATTAAAACTTTTTATACTTTTTACGTCAGAAGTTGTCCATTCTCGCAATTTTTTAAACTTTCTACCTTCGTGTTGGCTGTGAGGTTTGGACTGCGAATCTTTATTGATCCTCCTTGCGTGGTGCACCTTTGTTGGCCTGAGAATGGCTTAGACGACACCACAAATGTTGGGTCGTTTGGGGAGACCCTCTCGGTTCTCCTCCATCCTAGCATCAGCACTGCACTGATGAGGCCCAGAAGGCCGAAACAGTACTCTCTGCAGTTAGTTAGATATATATATATATATATATATATATATATATATATTTAACAATCGAACCTGAGGCGAATAATTGTTCTAGTATAATTTCAGAGCTGAACAACAGAGAAATTTCTAAAATCATAACATTTTAGTAACATTTATTAACTTTTTATTTTAACATTTTATACAAACCGCGTGGAGCGGTTTATATAGCGTAATATAAGGAACCGCTCGACCAATCAGATTGCTGGAAACTCTTTGCTCAGCTCTGAAATTATACTAAATATTTATATAATTATAACAAACTGGTTCAAGACTTCAGAAATAGTTCATCGTTTTATTACGACAGCTCTGTTTTGTATGGTCGAAAATGACCACACTCATCAGGTAATTTGAAATTACCTGAAATTACCTGAAATTACCTGATGAACTTACGTTGAAATTACCTGATGAGTGTGGTCATTTTCGACCATACGAAACAGAGCTGTCGTAATAAAACGATGAACTTCCTCTGAAGTCTTGAACCAGTTTGTTACAATTATCAGTGCTCCTCTAAGAGTTGGGTACTCTTTGAAATACATTCAAATCAAGTTCAAGAATATATATATATATATATATATATATATAACTGCATATATATATATATATATATATATATATATATATATATATATGCGTGTTTGTGTTATGTTAAATTTACCTACTACGACATCTGGTACTTGGGGAAAAACATAGTCATGAATGTTTTCTTCACCGCGGTCCTCCGTCTCGAACACGCAGACGT
The DNA here is from genome assembly GCF_964205215.1 of Stylophora pistillata. Lineage (NCBI taxonomy): Eukaryota > Metazoa > Cnidaria > Anthozoa > Scleractinia > Pocilloporidae > Stylophora > Stylophora pistillata. The sequence continues at coordinate 17,986,647 of NC_142529.1, forward strand.
CTGTTTCTTTCTTTTTGTCAAGAAGTGAATATGCCATCAATAAGCCGCCTGCACCTATAAATTAGGAGAAAAGACTTTAAAAAAATCGAGCAGATTGACAAAAAAACTACTTGCGCTTCAAAATTACCGCTCTTCAGATGGATGATCATTTAATTTTCCTCTAAGGAACTTTCATTGAGATGCTGATGCACACCATTACATTGTTACCTGTGTTATTCTAAGAGACAAGATTGTGGACAACAGCTCGTGAAAAGTTCACAGATAAAACTGTCACGACGTAAATAATTTCTAACTTTCTCTGACAATATCAATACACCATTTTGCGGGTTGGTGACAAGAAATGACAAGAGTGTTATCTGAAAAAGTTTTCTTTATGTGATTGACAAATTCTCTCACTTCCTTATTAGGAAATTTATGATAAGCAGAAACGATAAAGGGTAAAGAAACTTGAACAGTACATGTTTAAGATAGCCAAGTGTACCGAACGTTTGCAGTCAGTGCGACAGTTCTCACCTGCTCCTACTATGGCTGTATCACACTTTAAGATAATTCTATCAGGGGACGTGACCGGTGCTGCAGTCGAGGGCCCAATAGTTGTTGGCGCAGCACTAGCTGTTGGTTTTGCTGTGATCAGTGTGGCAGTAGCTGTTATTGCGGCAGCAGATGATGCAGTTACTGTGGTTGTTGGTTGTACTGTGTTGGATAGAGGAGTAGTTGATGGAATTTCTGTGGTTGCTGGAGAAGTAGGTGTTGGTAAAGCAGAAGTCGTTGGTTTTTCTGTGGTGGATGGTTGTGCTGTGGTTGTCGGAGTAGTGGTTTTCGATAAAGCAGAAGTTGTTGGTTTTTCTGTGGTTGTTGGTTGTGCTGTGGTTGTAGGAACAGTGTTGTTTGGTAAAGCAGAAGTCGTTGGTTGTGCTGTAGTTGTTGGAGCAGTAGTTAATGCTTTTTCTGTTGTTATTGGTTGTGCTGTTGTTGTTGGAGCAGTGGTTGGTGCTTTTTCTGTGGTGTTTGGTTGTGCTGTGGTTGTTGGAACAGTAGCTGTTGCCTTTTCTACGGTTGTTGGTTGAACTGCGGTTGTTAAAGCAGTGGTTTTTGCTTTTTCTGAAGTTGTTTGTTGAGTTGCAGTTGTAAGAGTAGTGTTTGTTGCTTTTTCTGAGGTTGTTGGCTTTGCCGCGGTTGTTAGGGCGGCGGTTGTTGCATTTTCTAGAGCTGTTGGCTGTGCTGTGCCTGTTGGTGCAGTGGTTGTTGGTTGTTCTGTGGTTGTTGGTGGGGCAGTGGTTGTTGGTTGTTCTGTGGTTGTTGGTTGTTCTGTAGTCGTTGGTTGTTTTGTGGTTGTTGGTTGTTCTGGGGTTGTTGGCTGCTTTGTGGTTGGTTTTCCTGTGGTTGTTGGCTTTTCTGTGGTTGTTGGTTTCCTTGTGGTTGTTGGTTTTCCTGTGGTTGTTGGTTGTTCTGTGGTTGTTGGTTGTTCTGTGGTTGTTGGTTGTTCTGTGGTTGTTGGTTGTGCTGTGGTTGGTGGAGCGGTAGTTGTTGGTTGTTCTGTGGTTGTTGAAGCGGTAGTTGTTGGTTGTTCTGTGGTTGTTGGTTGCGATGTGGTTGTTGTTTGTGCTGTGGTTGGTGGAGCAGTAGTTGTTGCTTTGTCTGTTGTTGATGGTTGTGCTGTAGTTGTTGCTTTTTCTGTTGTTGCTGGTTGTTCTGTGGTGGTTGGTTTTTCTGTGGTTGTTGGTTGTGCTGTGGTAGTATACTGCGTTGTCGTAGGACCTGCGGGGGTTTGAGTTTTTGAATCCGAGGTGGGAGCAACAGTGGTAGTTGTGGGTTTAGTTGTAGTAGAACGCTCATTTCTCACAGTTGTTTCCTGAGGAGCTGTGGGTTCCGGCCCTGTTGGTTTCTTTTTTGTGGTCTCCTCAGCACCTTTGGTTGTGGCCGGAAATTCAGTCGATTTTGTGTCCTCTCCATCTTCTGATGAGATAATGAAAACGTAAAACATTCGTCAAGTTTTTTTCTTTTTTCTTTTTAATAGATATATTAGAATAAGAGCACTCATTTGTTTGTTTTCATCGCTGTGATGACAAGAAATGGCATCGATGACAATAAATGTTAAATAACGCAATATTTGAAGCTTTACGTCGTCGCTGTGTGACATGACTTATATTGCTTTGCGTAAACAATTAAGATTCCTCTCAGTGCAGCAGATTGCCTGGTAAACATCGGGCCGGGTTGTTCAAAGCTGGGTAAGAGAACCCAGAGTTAGTGTGAAATCCGATTTCAGATCTGAAAGCCTTAAAAGAAAATTCAGTACAATTCGTTTTCTATACATTTTGATGATTGGATGCCCTTCAAAGAATGGAGAAAATCATTCGAGAAAGGCTTTTGAACAAAAAGATGAAGAAACCCAAATTAAAAATTACTCTGGGTTAGCACTAATCAGCCTTCGAACAGTTTGGCCCTCAGAGGTTTTCGTAATTTTGTATAGATTTTGCTGATCAGGCGTGGTTGATGCTTCAGTCGTCGTGGCAGAAGTTCGAATTTTTGCAGTTGTTGCTTGAAAAGTTGTTAGTCGATGATGTTGTGATAATCACGACAAGTGGAAGTAACAGGCTGGTGTTACAGGTTTTTTTTTCGCAATGATTTATTTTGAGTTTTCACAATGAGAACAATTAAAGGATCTCGCAGCAAATATCCCCTTTCCGGAATGACCGTTGATCATCGCAAATACAGAGTGCTCAGTCAGCACTCTGGCCGACGTGCTTCTCGGACGACGATCATGTCGACTGAATTGACTGTGTATTCGGCCCGGAAATTAGAAAAAATAGCCAGCTAAATCTACGATCATTTACGAGAAAGAGTTAAAAAAAAAAACCCACAGAGACGATTTGTAACTTATCAAACATTTTTTAAGGAGGAATCTTATGATAAATTATCGCACGATAATAAATATTATCGCGCGATAATAATAAATGTTATCGCGCGATAATTAAATTATCGCGCGATAATTTCCATTTATCGCGCGATAATCTTTAGTTATCGCGCGATAATTTCCATTTATCGCGCGATAATCTCCATTTATCGCGCGGTAATCTATCATTTATCGCGCGATAAAAAAAAAAGATGTGTCATGTCCCCTATGGGCCACCGTAGATTATGACTTTAGAGATAAACATCAAATGGCAGTTTAGAATTCCAGCCCTCCACTAAAGCATCATTTGCTGAACGCAAAGTGTCCTGTAACCATCCACCAAAATTATTGAATGCCCTGTCAACCAAGAATACATCTTGTCCGATCAGCGGTCGCTTGGCCCATTGTCGAATGGTCGTTAAGTTATAGTTAGCACCAGGCTTCTGGAAATACCTGTATTATCAAAGAAAGAAAGTTTGATAAACATTAGACAGCTGTTCCTCTCATCGGGCTTTTACTTGAACCATGATGCCTGCCAGGTTTTGAAATTCGACAACAACCCCAGAAATAAAAAAACTGTCAAGCCAAACAGAGTAATAGATTATAGCATCGCCTCGCCCTAGGAAGCCATTCAGTCGTTGCGAAAGTTTATTTCTCTGAAAATGATTGATTTTTTAATCACTTAATCGCCTCGCCACCATTCCAACGGCGTGATACTGGGTCAGAGACTCCAGCTATGAAAAGCAAGACGTTTTTCCAAGGTGGGGTTATCACAACATGTTTTGCGTTTACACGATATACTTTCCCCGTAATCGTACTCAATGCTGATGATCAATATTTTTTTCTTTAACTCAGTCCAACAAATAATGAACAGATTAATTTGAATATATCAACAAAGTTGAAATGGTAGATTGGCCGCCGTTACGATCATAAAAGCTGACGTTTCGAGCGTCGAAGTGCTAACTCTCGAAACGTCAGCTTTTATAATCGTAACGGTGGCCAATTTACCATTTCAGCTTTGTTGTTATATCTAGGATATAACAACAAAGTTGAAATGGTAAATTGGCCACCGTAACGATTACAAAAGCTGACGTTTCGAGCGTTAGCCCTTCGTCGGAGCCCGAAACGTCAGCTTTTGTAATCGTTACGGTGGCCAATTTACCATTTCAACTTTTTTGATATATCCAAATTATTTCGTTACCCCCATCGACGCAGCACCAGACAGTTTCTTTAGAAACCATCAGCCTTTAAATAATGAACAGAACACTAGATTCCCTTTATTGTTTCTCAAGGACTAAAATGTTTGGGAGCTGCATGGAACAACTAATGATGAAGACCATGCGGAGGTTTGAGGAAGAGCATTTTAGACTTTTAGTTTTAGTGGCAATTTAAATTACACTCACCAGAAACCTTCCTGCCAATATTTGTATGCAGTCTTCAGGGGCAGCGGTATGTCGTCTCTTTGAAACTTGTATTTCAGGGCTCGCGTCAGTTCTTTGTTTAGTTCATCCTCAGAAATCTGTAAGAGTTTTCCCCAGTTATCACTGCACCCACCGTTATTGGCTATTGTGTGTAGCACGACTTCTCCATTAGGTCCGACTCCCCTAAAATAACAAGTAACAAAAATTAATAATTATTTAAATTCAATAGCCTTGACCATAAAATTTCTAGTAAAGAACCTGATATCGATGCTATTGTGTCCTTCCGTAACAAAAACAACTAAAGTTAATGCAGGTTGACTTCTTAATACGCCGGGTTCCACAGATTAGAGGTATTATAAACAACGGTAAATAGCACCCACTATAAGCTACTTTTTGCCATAGCTGACTACTGAATGGATAGAATCTCGCTCGAAAATACTACTTACTTTCATTCAAGGAGAGAAACATGGATTTTAATTTACTTGAAAGATTACTCTTAGTTTCATTCGAATGTTCCTGTTTTAATTTCGGTGACCGTTTAACACAGGTGAAGGAGAATAAAAACAGGCCGTTAGGACAAGTAAAGGGTAACCGTGACCGCTTGAAAGAGGTGATCGATCAGTGGAGGTGAAATTACAATGATTAAGAGGAAAAAAACTCGAGACTTCTACAACTGACAACTTAATTCAGGGTAACCTCTTAATACAGTGCCGCTTAACATAGGCTCGACTTTATCATAAGAAAAGTAAAATTTCGCATGAAATGGAGGTTATTGTCTTTTTTATCCCTAAGTTTAAGTTAAGTTTATTGTTTATTGTCTTTACGTGGGGCATGGTTACCTACATTGCCCGAGCCAGAGGCTCATGTATGAAACGTATGACAGCAACCCACCCATCCCACCCCAGGGGAGGACTTCCATCACACAGTAATCTCGTGTGTGGGAAATTAACGTCTCCTACCCCTAACCCTGCAGGAGACGGGGCCTCCATTTATTTGTCCCTATCCGAGAAGACTAGAATGTTTAACCATTTCTTGACGTTATAGAAAGGCAGCATATTCTTCTCAATTATTTTAAGACCTTAGGTGTTGGTCCGGCCGGGGCTCGAACCCTCGACCTCCCGCACAACAGTCCAGTGCTCTATCCATTGAGCTAACCGGGAGGGAAAATCTTTACAAACGGCTTCGATTCGAGTAGAAACGAAGATTTGATGGATCATAAACCAGTACATTTTCACACCAAGTGGAGGCTATTGCGTTTATCAAAAACTGATCATAATTTCTTTCAAATATTTTTTAAAATGTTTACGAAACGCTTATCGTTTGCTTCGTGGGATGTTTATTTTTCAGTGCTCTTTGGTACGACTTTATAAACAAACAAACATGTGCCTTCTTCTGTAAAACCAGCTGAACACTCTCTCTTCCTTTTAAACCCGACCCTTAAAGTAGTGGACGTAATGTTTGGAAGTCAGGAAGTATCACTTGGGGTACTTCACTGAATATTCTCCAGTTTCAAGTGGGGCATATTTGGTCAAGTAAAGTATTGAGACCAGTCGCACGCGAGCAAAAATTGTTTGATGGCTTATAATTGCTGATCACCCAAGGTTAAATGAATGATTAAAATCGCATGATTTATAACTTAGTGATGAACATTATCGTAAGACCAGACGATTACTTACTGGTAAGGCATGGTAATACCCAAACAGTGACTGCTGGATATAAACATGTCCAAAGGCTGCAGAACGTTGTTCTTCTTAGTGGCGGTAGTGTCATTCCACCACGCCGTTTTGTAGACCGCTGCTCCAAAGAATGCAGGAACACTTACAATGGAGTTAAAAATCTCGTGATCTGTGATGTTCGTAATGACGTCACCCCTTATCTTCTTCAAAGCCGTAGGTCCGACAGTGATAATTGTCTTGTTGGCCTTTACAGTTAAGGTCGTCGTTGGAAGGACATACTTGCCTTCACTTTTGTCAACAGATGTTACTGATTCTTTAAGGTAGATTTTTCCACCAAGATTTTGCACTTTTTTCTGAAGTTCTGTGACAATCTCACTCATACCTTTGGTGGGCCTCGTGTCGTCATGACTTTGAGTCTCATCTACGAGAAACTCCTCATGGTGTAGGTAGGTTCTATAACTGTTTGGGTTTATTTTTTGCATATAGTCACCCTTGAATCCAAAAGTATCTGCCATGAACTTGGCTCCCTCCGGAGACAGCTCGTACATAAGAAACGTCTCCGCTGTAGAGAACTGGGTATAATTTCTCTTATCATCATAAATGAACTGTGCGATTTCTGAGAGGCTTTTGTTGTTCGTCGGGGCTCGATGACTTAACGTTGGAAAGGCCTGTGACTTTAGGGAATCAAAACTGTCTTTGTACACACCACGAGCTTCAACACGAGTGGTTTTCCTGATCCAAGGGTCATGAGTGACTCCCAATGTATTGACGAGCTCACTAAAATGAAGTGAAAATTAGAAAAAAATTGGAGCTAGTCATCAGCTATAGATTTTCTAACGTAGTAATTCAAGAAAAGTCTGTAAACAAATAAATACGTATACAAACTCGGATCGGATGCGAGTAATTTACAAGTTCAATTTTCTGGAGGAGGGGTGAGGGATGAGGATTGGCAATAGAGGAACATCATATCCTGCAAAGGACTACTTTTTTGACGACTTTCGTAAGACATAAAATAATGAGATCAAGTTGGCTGAAAATATGTTTATCATTGGTTCGTTTGTAAAAATTTTCAACGAAATCGCTCCGATGAAAAGAATGTGGGAGGAAAATAACAAAATGTGAACGTTTTTTAGAATTGTTGATGACACTTACATTTCATCATAGTTGGCGCCGTAAATGTTCCACTGTCCAAGGCCTACGAATCAAAAGTAAGTTAAAAATCTACAAAATTATCCATTAGGTGGGTCTATCAGGGTGGTTAAAAATGGTTTCGTTAGGAAATGCTCATTTAACATCGCCAAGGAAAAGGGGAGTTGGAGATTTTTTTGGGGATCACATGTCTTTGAGGGGGAACGTAAAGGGGTCAATTGTCAGCAATGAAGTATAAAGGATACAGAAATTGACTGAGTGGTCATAAAAAAGCTACAGAGATTTATGGAAGCATCAGGTAAATTTGATTGCTACACAACCAAAATCCTCCGCTCACAACCTTCCCCCAACCCCCCAGCCCCCCCCCCCCCATTGCTCTTAGGGGATGAATCATGACCAGTTTTTCATATTGAACTGTAACTCTTTGATGGGTCGATACGATAATTTAAAACGAACCCACTGCGACGTCTGGAACTTCAGTGAAACTGAAATCCAAAAGTTTTCCTCCAAGATGATCCTCTTCCTCAAAGATACACAAGCTAGTTTCATTTTTGTTGAAAAGAAGGATATAAGCTGTTAATAAACCACCAATACCTATAAATGAAAAGAAATCAGTTTAAGAATTCCAGGCAGTAGCTGTCGAGAAAAGACTCGCCTATTACTGTGTGCTTTCTCACCACCAATTCTCTAAGCTTTCATACGAACAACTGCGACAAACCAAAGGAATCGATTTTAAGAGTTAAAAGATTTTATGAGTGCTAGATCTCCCACGTAATTGCAACGGACCAGTAGTGCCCAGTCCTCACCTGCGCCAACTATAGCTGTTCCACACTCTAAGATTTTTTTATGAGGGGGCGTGATTGGTGCTGCTGTTGTTGGCCCAGCAATTGATGCTACAGCAGTAGCTGTTGGTATTGCTGTGGTAAGTGTGGTGGTAGCGTTTACTGCAGCAGTAGTTGTTGCTTTTTCTGTGGTTTTTGGTTCTGCTGTGGTAGATGGGGCAGTAGGTGGTGCTTTTTCTGTGGTTCTTGGTTGATCTGTGGTTGGTAGAGCAGCGGTTGTTGGTTCTGATGTGGTTGTTAGAGCAGTGGTCACAAAACACAAACAAACAAAGACAAACGAACAACCGAAGCAAAACCAAAAAACACGACAGAGTAGATATTTTAAGTGAATAAAGGCTCAAAACGTCAGCTTTTGTAATCGTTACGGTGGCCAATTTACCTTTTCAACTTTGTTGATATATCCAAGTTATTAGATATTTTAAGTGTTATATTAAAAGTGTGGAAGGGCACAATTTTTATGAAATGTTCACAAGAGGTCTTTTCTCTTTGCACGCCCGCACTTGCACTTAATTTTCGCGCTTACTTCCCTCGATCATTTTCTCATACATTGTTGTTACGCGTACACACAGGAATTTTCGTTTATTGTCAAATCAAATTATCAGAAAAAGGACAGCATAAATCTTCTGTCAACACTCGCCATACCCTCATTAATATGACACAATTTACAGACATAGACATTATCATTTTTGACCTGTTGCCCATCCTCAATGACCTGTCGAGGCTCAGTTTGAAATAAACAAGTTCCACTAATCAGAGTTGCTAAGGTACCGCAAAATTCTAACTGTACAATTTCTTCACAAAGAAAACGTAATGTATGTTCGACTTAGTAACGTAGGGTTAAAGAGTGTTTGTGCGCCATAAAGTCGGGAACAACTTTGGAGATCTCAACCAGAGAAGTTTCTTTGATTTAAAATTAAATCAGAAAAGAGGTATCCCGCATGATGTCACGCTTCCATAGAAACGCATTGACGGCCATCTTGAAGGTGAACCTCTCGCGGAAAACATAAGACCAACCGAAGGGCTGACGTAAAGATAGTCAATTTTTGCTCTGTTGTCGGTTGTTCCAACCGTTCAAATCGCGACAAGAAGGGATATTATTGTTTCCCAAGTGTTATCGTCTATCAAGGAGAAAAAGCGCTCGATCTTTCGTCTAGAAGACGCAAATTGAAATCCTAAGTAGTCCTTATGAAAGCACTGGAGGCTTTCTCAAGGTTAAGTCTTGCCAATCAGTGCTTATCTGTTGTTCAAAGTGAGTAATGTTTCATTTGTGGCTTTCCTGAAATTGTAGTTTCTAGTATTGTAAACCAGAATAGTTTGCATGCAAACTGTTTCTCTGGATTAAGTTTGACTTTTAAGGTTGCTTGAGATAGATGTAAACATTGAAATTACCGGAAGGTACAAAAAGTAGGTCGCAGGTCACAGGTCACAAGTCACAGGTCACAGGTCACAATTAACAGGTCACACTTAAAGAGTTATACACCGGATAGAGTAAAGGCGTTGCATTATAGAGTTCCATTTCCAGTCGTCAGAAATGAACATAATATATATGCGTTCCGGTTTTCGTGTAAGAATAGAACAATAAAATGTCACTAGTTCAACATTCTGTTGGGTGTACTGGTACTGTTTCCTCTGTTCCCAGCTTGAAGACTTCTTTTTAATCTGCAGACAGAAATAACATCTTCTTCGATCTATAGGGGCTTGGAACGAGTCTGTGACAGAAGCCTGGAACTGGGAATTCCCTCGTGCGCGTGAGAATCATGGCGGAGGAAGGAGAGGATTTTGAGGTAAGAAATTAAGGTTTTTTCTCGCTTTTTTCGGTCTTTTCAAATGGTTGTAAAGCCATATATTTCCTTATTCATCATCCTAACATCCTTATTTACTAAGCATCGACTGTAATTCAATCATAACCTGCCGATGAGGGTCTTGTTGTGGTTGTGTTTAGTTGTTCCTGCGATATTGGATATCTTGCGATGAAACACTATAAATGCAACGCCTTTACTCTATCCGGTGTATAACTCTTTAATTGTGACCTGTTAATTGTGACCTCTGACCTGTCACCTGTGATCTGTGACCTGTGACCTGTCACCTGTGACCTGCTTTTTGTACCTGCCGTCGAACCGTTGAAATTACCAGTTCATCAGAGCATACCCATTAAAACACTGAAAGCTTTCTCGATGGCACATCAAAGGTTGGCAGCTGGCAAAATGGCACATGCCAGTCAGTGCTTCTCTGGTGTTTGGAAGTGAGTAATGTTTCATTTGTGGCTTTCCCGAAATTAAATTTTCTAGTATGGGAAACCAGAATAGTTTGCTTGCAAACTTTTTCACTGGAATAAGTTTGACTTTTAAGGTTAATTGAGATAGATAAACCTTGAAATTACTAGTTAATTGGAGCATATACCCATGGAAGCACATTGCATTGCAGTGTCACGGGGACTTGTATACAAGTCAATGCATATTGGAATTAAAAATTAATATAGCTTTGGCAGGGAGTGAGCCCTGCCACTCTTGTGTCTGGTTTATTTCATTTTCAGGGGCAGAAGTTTTTGTACCAGAATATCACTTGTTTTGTTTTGTTTTGTTTTTTTCTATTTGGGGTTGTGTTTCCATGTATTTCCCATAAATATCAATGCACTGATTGTGTACTTTACTGAAAAATGTAATTATTGGGAGTGGATTAATTATTATTGTTATTGGGAGCAGTATTGAAGATTGTGACTTCTATTTTTTAGGAGGTGTAATTTGGGCACCAGCAAATGGTGGTGTAACCCAGTGTTGTCTTAGAGGCAACACACAGGCTGCAAGAACAAAAAAAAAACCTACTAGAAGTGCTCCTTGAGGTGTTGCAAAGGGGCTGCTCTTCATGTGACACACATGAATGCAGTGTAGCCCTATTTTTCTAGGTAATTACTGTAAGGGTCCAACGTTACCATTTTGTTCTTTGGGGAAGGGGTTGGCCATTCATTTTAGCAAGGATTTTTTCCTTGAACCTCTTTGTGGGTCATTTTGGGTTGTTTTGTAACCCAATGTTTCCTTATAGACCTGATATATTAAGGGTCTACCCAACAGTGCATTACACCTGAGTGATTTCTTAGGGCTGGCTCATCACTTATAGTGATGTATCTGGTCTACAAACATTAATATCAAATTTCTTTTGATGTTCCATCAAATTTTTTCAACCTTTGAACAAAAGAAATCATTGTTTCAAAAGCCAACCATGTGGTAAAGCAATGAGAGAAATCACTATATGAGTTAACGTCGCTGTATCAAGGAAACCCAGTTCAGTTGAAAATGTACCCATTTCGAGGGAGTAAAACCATGAAACATTTTTAGATTGTAGGTTGTCAATGCACTTTCAACTTAAAATTTATCTTCTAAAGGATTTGCAGCCACTCAGCTAGCATTATTGGGAAGCAATACAAGGTACGTTTTGGCTAGAATTCATGGCCTAAAATTTCGTCGGCAAAATCTAAAGAAACGAAATTTTCTTTAAACTTTCTTCATATACCTCCTAAATTTTTCGTCTAGTGAATTTAGGACTAGATAGCTCACGAGGTCCACGTAAGTTATCGGTGGAAAATCGCTAACATTTGACGATCATTCCTTATTTGCGATCTCAAACGGATCAATGTTGTCAATACAAGCTTTTTTTTGCAAATATTTCTCTTTATCGAGCGGATCGAGCGTTGAAAAGTGAGTTTTTTTCGCAGACATGGTCAGAATCGCTTGTTAACATTGGAAGACCTGACCTTCAAGATGGCGGCCAACATGGTTGCTACGAGATACGTGACGTCAGCGGGTAACCTCTATACACCTCGGCGTATTTCACCTTTAGTTTTTGTAAAGGTGGTTTGTTTTTAGTAAGGCTCAGAAAGAGATATGCGCCGACGGCAGGCTCCAAGTGCGGCAAACGAGAGGGGAAAAAACATGTCGTAAACCCCTTGTCTCCCATAAACAGTGGATCTCGAAGTAGCATTACCGAATACAATGCGGAAATGATAGACTAACTGCTTTCGTTGTTTTAGTCGGTATTTGGAAAGCATTGTGGCAATAACTGAATAACTCATCTTTGAACGAGATATTAAAATTTATATACCTCTTTTTTCTTCTTCAAGGGTAGCTTTTCCAGGGCCAAAGATTGCAGCTAAACCTGTTATGCCGCCCATGATGACGAGTATTGCCAACAGCAATAGCAGAAATTGCCACACTCGAATATTGCATCTCACATATCTTTTGCGAAAACAGTCCCAGCTTGTCGAAAAGGATCGATCTTTCGTCAAACGATGTTCATCCTCGCTGATTTCAAGTGTTGTTGAAGGTTCAAGTGACTGTGGATGCACAACAGACATTCTCAAGCAGTTTGAGCAAGAATCAATCAGAACTTGACGTTGCGTCCCAAGTTGAAGGTTAGCGAGAAATTCGATCCTATTGAGGCGACCCTTTTTAATTGCGTTTGCCTCGTATAAATGACATGGAAAAAGACAGATCATCACTTCATTATAAACACAAACATTTCAAATATGTTTCATTATTTCTTTATTTACAATACCTATCAATTTAGTTCACATTTTAGCAAGTCATGATTGTTTTACAGTAATTACTTCCCGAAGATTTAATTTTCTCGAAGAACTGTCACGTCTATCACGGTCACACACATATGCCAGCGCTGATGACGCAGGTCACACACTCACAAGCATATCGCACTCACCTCAGAAAGAAACCTCAGAGAGACAAAAGAGAAATTAAGATAAAAAGCACACGCCAGAAACAATCGGGAACAGACCCAAATTTTTTCTGTTGTAAACGATGCATTCCCTTCTAGTTAGGGTGGGTATCGACCCGTATATTTAAGGTTTTGGTGTCATAAGCTACTGTGGCCACAAATCGTGAAAAAACCTGGATTCGTATGCCACTTTCCCAGTATTTGGCGATTGTGTACCCAATTTTTCTGCGGTGTAAACGTCCGTTTAATGTTTTCGACTGCTTCAATAAAGAACACCTTTTGACCGAAAGGCCCTCGGCAAGGTATCCTCTTTCCGATGGTTATTCTTAAGCAAGTTGCTACACAGGTCGACTTTATCCATAGCTCTATCAAAAGGAAAACGCTGAACAATGTTTGTTGATAAAGTTTATTATATATAGCAAACTTTCAATAACTGATTCATAAATGATGACCATTAACTTTTTACAGAGAGACTCCGTGTTTGTCGTTGTCTCTAAAATATATCATAACAGCTTACTATATAGTTGTGGTCAAAATTACAAAGGCTCTTTTTGCGTAACTAGTCACGATACATTTATGTACACAATAAAGGTGTATGCTAAACCCCTATGAGAAGAACAATATCTGAAAATATTTTATGCCAACAAATACTGCGAAACAATTCCTTGATTTACTCAGTTTTCCTCATTGTCTATGACCTGAATTATACGGAGTTTATTCCTAATGATTTATTCTACAACCTTGAATTAGTGGAATAGCTTTCATTTTTTTTTCGGAAAATTTTGTTGGAAGGAGCTTAAGAGGGGAGTAAATATCTTTCCTCGGCATTCGCACCCTTCTTTCGGAACTAAGGGTTTTCGTTCATTTACGTATTTGACATCCTCGCTGGTTCTTGCTGCCTGGGTCTCCTAGGAAGGAAGACTTCTCCTAGGAAGGAAGACTTCTCCTAGGAAGGAGGTCTTCCCTCCTCTTCTGTTTTCTGTTCCTCTTATCAATTAGATACATTTCGTTGCTATGGTAATTATTGTAATCTACTGGTCAGTTGAAAAAAAATACTGCTGATGGTAATTTCCTCCGGTTTCAAACCGTTCCTTTTTATGATAGTGTTCATTTCTCTCTCAAAAGGTTTTAATATGAAAGTCGTTCAAGCCTGCTGATAAACATCAAATGACAGTGTTACATTCCAGCCCTCCACTAAAGCATCATTTACTGAACGCAAAGTGTCCTGTAACCATCCACCAAAATTATTGAATGCCCTGTCAACCAAGAATACATCTTGTCCGGTCAGCGGTCGCTTGGCCCATTGTATGATGGTCGTTAAGTTGAAGTGTGCACCAGGCTTCTGGAAATACCTGTATTACCAAAGAAAGAAAGTTTGATAAACATTAGACAGATGTTCCTCTCATCGGGCTTTTACTTGAACCATGATGGCTGCTAGGTTTTGAAATTAGACAACAACCCCCCAAAAAAGCTGTCAAGCTAAATAGAGTAATAGATTGTAGCACTGCTCTGCTTTAGCATGCCATTAAAATTCTATTGCTTGTGAAAGTTTATTTCTCTGAAAATGGTTGATTTGTTGATCTTAGAATCGCTTCGTCGCCATTCCGACGGCGTGATACCGGTCAAAGACTCCAGCTATGAAAAGCAAGGCGTTTCTCCAACGTGGGTTTATCGGAACTTTTTTTTCGTGTACACGGTATACTTTCCACATAATCATACTCAATGCTGATAATCAATATTTCTTCTTTAACGCAGTCCAAGAGATAATGAACAGAATACTAAATTGACTTCATTTTTTCTCAAGGACTAAAATGTCTGGGAGCCACATGGAACAACTACTAATAAAGACCATAAGGAGATTTAAGAAAGAGCATTTTAGACTTTTATTTTTGGTAGCAAATTGCGCTCACCAGAAACCTTCCTGCCAATATTTGTATTTAGTCTTCAGAGGCTGCGGTATGTTATCTCGTTGAAACTTGTATTTCAGGGCTCGCGTCAGCTCTATGTTTAGTTTATCCTCAGAAATCTGTAAAATTTTTCCCCACTTATCACTGCATCCTCCGTTATTAGCTATTGTGTGTAGCACCACTTTTCCGTTAGGTCCGACTCCCCTAAAACAACAAGCAACAAAAACAAATGATTATTTAAATTCAAGAGCTTTGAAAATAAAAATTTTTAGTAAACAAACTTATAGCGATGCTATTTTGTCCTCCAACACAAAAAGAAGATATTTAGTCAAGAGATGTTTTGAGACCAATCGCACTTCAGCAAAAATTGTTTGATGGCTTCTTATGGCCGATCACCCGAGGTTAAGTGAATGATTGAAATCGCAAGATTTATCATCTAATGATAAACATTTTAGTTAGACCAGATGATCACTTACTTGTAAGGCATTGTAATACCCAAACAGTCACTACTGGATATAAACATGTCCAGAGGCTGCAGAACGTTCTTCTTCTGCGCGGCAGTGGTATCATTCCACCAAGCTCTATCGTAGACCGCTGCCCCAAAGAATGCAGGTACGCTTACAATGGAGTTAAAGATCTCGTGATATGTGATGTTCAGAATGACGTCACCTTTTATCTTCTTCAAAGCCGCAGGTCCAACAGTAATAATTGTCTTGTTGGCCCTTGCAGTTCGTCTCGTTGTTCGAAGAACATACTTGCCTTCAATTTTGTCAACAGCTGTTACTGTTTCTTCGAGGTAAATTCTTGCAGTAAGATTTTCCACTTTTTTCCGAAGCTCTGTGATTAACTCACTCATACCTTTGGTGGGCCTCGCGTCGTCTCCATTATCATTAGTGAGATACTCCTGATGTTCCAGGTAGGTTCTATAACTGTCAGGGTTTATCTCTTGCATGTAGTCACCCTTAAAGCCAAAAGCATCTGCTATGAACTTGGTTCCCTCCGGGGTCAACTCGTACGAAAGAAACGTCTCCGCCGTGGAGAACTGCGTATAATTTCTCTTATTAGAGGAGATGAACTTGACAATATCTGCGGTTGTTTTGTTTGTAGGGGCTCGATCAGGTAATGTTGGAAAGGCCTCTGGCTTTAGAGAATCAAAACTGCTTGCGTACCTACCACGGGCTTCAACACGAGCGATGGTCCTTATCCATGAATCAATAAAGACTCCCAAACTCTGGGCGAAATCTCTAGAATGAAATACAAGAAAAAGAAACAAACAAGCAAACAGGATGAATCGAGTTAATCATATTTAAGGTTTGTTTAATCGATCAATAACCAGTGGAATACACTTGATTGATCTTCCGGCGTGAAAACTCGAGGAACTGGTCATAAAGTAAAGGGGAGGGGGAACGTGGGCCGGTAAAATGGGGGGGGGGGGGGGTTGGAAGGCGGTGAAGCATTTTTATGCGCAAAAAAAGAGGTGGGCGATAAAAATAAAAGTATGGACTTCAGAGGAGTGGGTCGTCTGTAAAACATGCTTTATCTGATTATGTAGGAAGCGAATTATGGACAGTAGCATAATTTTGAAGAGTTGAGTCTAAACGTTGAAGATGGTTCAGTTCCTGAGGTAATAGAAAACTCTAACTAAACAGTGCAACTCAAAATGCCAGCTATATGTAAAGCTAACATTAAAAATTAGCATGTTCTAATATCGATCAGCAACACCAGAACACTGTAGAAACTGTAGCCGCTCTATACTGACTGGTAAGCAGTCAGAGCGATAAAATATTAAATAAATAGTTTCATTAACCAGCTTTTCCAGAGAGGGATTGGTTTCCTCTCCACTGATGGAAGATCAGTCGGTTGACTGGGAAAGTAAACTGTATGCGAGGGTGGGGAGGTGTAAGTAAAAATAAAATCTTTAAACTGAATATGTTAATGTTACTGGTTGCACTTAGAGAGCCATTTCTGTAACATCACCCCATAGCGTCTTTTGCTCTCATTTGACTCCTTCCCTACTGGTCTTCCATCAGTGGAGAGGAAAGCCATCTATCCATTCAACTAATGATCATTAATATTTAATAACGCTTAAAATGCGATTTAATTTTCCAGCCCACCCCCACCCCCTCCTACTTTATAACTAGTCCCTTATAACAGTTGATTACCGTTAAATGAGACTTACGCTTCTTCATAGTTGACCCCATAAATGTTCCACTGTCCTAGTCCTACGAATAAAAAAACAAACGTTAAACATTCACAAGATATTCCATCATGGTTCCTCAAAATGTTTTCGTTATTTTTATACAGATGTTGGTCGGCTCGATACGACACTTGACTTATTTCAAACGAACCTACTGCGACGTCTGGAACTTCAGGAAAATTGAAGTCAAAAAGTTTTCCTCCGAGATGATCTTCTTTCTCAAAGATACAGACGTTTGTTTCCTTTTTCTTCGAGAGAAGGGTGTAAGCTGTTAATAAACCACCAGTACCTATAAAAGACAAGAATTCGGGTTAAACTACAGCTAATGACATTAGTTAGAACTAAGTCAATTTATTCTGCCTGATATTTTGCTAAATACTTAAAGATTTTCAAAATGGTAACTTGTTCTCCACAAGTGCTTCTTTACAAAGAAATAGTCACACATGAACAAATGAATAAGTTTGAAGAAACTGTGCTGCTACTTCGGTGTGAGGTATTACACGATAAGTTGGCTGTATCAGTTGATATAGCAAATCGGCCACCCTAACGAGCTGACGTTTCGAGCGTTAGTCCTTCGCCATTCTCTCTAACGAGGGCTGAAGCTCGAAAAGTTGGCTTTATAATAAACACATGGTTGGGTTTCCTTCAACGCCTCCTGGTTAAAGCCCTGATTTCGATGGATATACAAGCCCTTAGGTGGGCTAGTAAAGGGGGCAACGCTTTTTCTACACAACAACATGTAACAGATGGTCTTAAAAATGTCTGCTAACTTCGTACTTATCTCAATTAAGATTTAGTTCTAGAGGTGATTCAAGTTTAGATTATCCTGATAAAAGCAACACAATTTCCACCCATAGCTGGCGAGAATAGACAAGCCTATCAGGGTAATTCTGAAGACCACCTCTCTAAGCTTTTTATCGAAACAAATGTCGCAATCTAAAGGAATTAATTTCAAGGGTTAAAAGGTTTAATCAGTGCTACATCTCTCAGGGAATTGCAACCGACCAGTAGTGCCCAATCCTCACCTGCTCCAATTATAGCTGTTCCACACTCTAAGAATTTTTCAGGAGGAGGCGTCTTAGGTCCTGCTGTTGTTGGCACAGCAGTCGTTGGTGCAGCAGTAGTTGTAATTTGTGCTGTGCTGGTTAAAGCAGTTGTTGATGGTTTTTCTGTGGTTGTTGGAACAGTAGTTGTTGGTAAAACAGAAGTCTTTGGTTTTTCTGTGGTTGTTGGCTGTGCTGTGGTTGTTGGAGCACTGGTTGTTGGTAAAGCAGGAGTCGTCGCTTTATCTGTGGTTGTTAGTTGTGCTGTGGAAGTTGGAGCAGTAGTTGTTGCCTTTTCTGTGGTTGTTGGTTGTGCTGTGGAAGTCTCCTGCGTTGTTCTAGGTCCTACTGTGGTTTGAGTTGTTAATTCTGAGGTGGGAGCTACAGTGGTTGTTGTAACTTGTACCGTTGTTTGTGCGCTGGATGTAGGTTTTACACTGGGTGTTACTTCAGTAGAGGTAGTAGGCTCGGTTTTCGCAGGGGTTGTTGGCTTCTGACTAGGCTGCGGCTCAGTTCCTTTGGATGGAATTGGAGGCTCTGTTGGTTTCTTTTTTGTGGTCCCCTCAGCATCTTTGGTTGTGGCAGGAAACTCAGTCGGTTTTGTGTTCTCTTCACCTCCTGGGTTAAGGAAACGTACCTAAACGTTAATGAAAACTTAAAACATTTGTTAAGTTTTGTCCTTTTTTTCAATAAAAATAATAGAATAAGATGACTTTTATGTGTGTTTTCCATCCTCTTTCCTGGGTGACTGTTGATCATCACAAATACAGAATGCTCGTGATCAATAGAATTGTGTCAGCGATCATGTTGACCGAACTGATTGGAACTGACTGGGTCGAGGGCCCAGAAATTTGAAAAATGGCCGGCTAAATCAACGTTCAAAATTTCAAATGAAAATTGTATTTCATTAAAGAGAAAGAGTTTGAAAAAAAAGCAAAACAAAACAAAACAAAAGCAAAAACAAATCTAACTTATCTAACATTTTCTTAGGAGGAATCTCGTTGATTTCCGCGTACAATGGCGAGGATCTAATTATTAAGCTTTCGTTGATTAGGAGCGACAAAAAGTCGCTGATTTCCAATGGAGTTAAAATCGATTTAGCGAGGCTCCGTTGTCAAACTATACCTTGAGCTTTTGATCGGGCCACTAAAACAGAGACCCGTCCTCGCATTCACAAACAACCTCCAAAGTCCTGGCCTCGATTTCCTTTATACATACAGAAAGACTCAGTTCAACAGGAAAATGAAAACTTGTCCAAGAACCTCGCATTCAGACCATTCGCCATCGTTACAGTTATTGGCTAGAGCAAAAACATCGCAGTGGTTCTAAATAAAGTTTAAATACCTTCGCCGCGGTTAGGAGTCGGGTATTTCAAATCTGGACTTTCAGGGCCGAACATTGCGATTATAACAGCTAGAACGATTATCATAAACAGGAACAGCATAAATCTACCAAACTCGAAAAGTATATCTCTTTTTGAAAAAAATTTCCTCTTTTGTGGGGTCGAAACCCTCATCGCATATTCTTAGAGTTGTCGAGCTGTCGAATGTCTGCTTAATAGACATTTCCATGTTGTTTGAGAGCGAAAGTAAATAGTATCCTTACAGATCTAAAAATGCATGGACCCTAGTTATTAAGGTCTCAAACAATAGATTACCCTATTCAGATTGTAGTTCCCGCAAATGAGAGGTGGCTTTCACAAGTGGCTCTCATAGCCACACCCGTAAATGTTAACCATATGATAAGCAGGAAGCCATTTTTGGTCCAGATAACGCTAAAGTTTCTCTCTTGTTTTTTCCTTAATCAAAGACTGTAGCGCTGCTTTTAAAATATTTCTTCGATAGATTCATAGTGATTTATAACCCTTGAAGAGCCGGCTTTCAGTTCTTAAGAAGCTGTCGTTGTAACACACACACATTTGTACCAGTCACGCACTCACCTTTGACATGTTATGTGCAGGCAGCAAGTTTCTCGGTAAAGAGTGCACATGAAAATCAGTGACCAGGGTACTCCTCGGTACTGCCTATACACCGGAATGAACCACCCGATTCTTCACCCTGTTTTCAGACGGGACTCTGTCTCTGCCTTACAAAAGTTGAATTTGGTCTGCAAACTCTTGTACGACAACCTTACTCTGGCGGCCAGAAAGGACTTAAAGTATACCCCATAGCAAAGAGGAACTACAACGTTCGCACATGCACGGACGAATGACCGTTGTGTTACGCAAGCCACAAGTCAGGCTGTGTTTATTGCATCTCGCAGCCCAAGAAGATTGCCAGATAACCTTTAAATCGTTACATCTGTCTGAGAGCGTTTTCTCAACGCAGCTTATCGCAGCTTTGTGTCTACAGTAAAGATTATTGCAGGTGTCCCGTCAAAAAATGTCAAATTCACAAAATTCCTCATTCTGTTTCTCGAGCTGTTAGACGCAGCAGTGCATTAAGAGTTAAGAATGTCTTCGGTTAGTTATGCATATTCACGAAGGTCATTTCAAAGCAATTATTTTTTTAATTAGCTCAATTATTCAAAATTTACTGTAATACTTGCGCAATGTTTCGCTTCGAAGAAGTTCACGACCTACAAATCTAATCTTATCCTATGCGATGCACGCTAGTTATCTTACAATGTCCTTACGTTAATCCTTCATACCTTGGTTACAAAGAACATTGTTTGTCTTTGTAAATAATCATTAAAATTCTACACCTTGCACGTTTTGGAATACGACAATTTGCCACTAAAAAGCGAAACGTGACCACCATTTAAAGACAATTTCCGGTGCCATGGCTATCATTAGTTTTGGCGTTGAAAAGTTCACATTTTTGACCCTAAAAACAAAGCATTCGATAATTGAACTTTTTCATTTCATTTCATTCTTTCTGTCACTTCAAGTCAATTAATCATGATGTATTTTAGATACTTAGAATGTCTTCATGCAACGCGCAATCCAATAGTTTAAAGTGAAAAGGCCAATGCTAGATCAGTGTACTTTTTGGTAATGATACGGAATTAATGAAATCTCATGGCGAAAAATTTGCCGGTTCGTTTTGTATGCACCCGCCTCTGCTTTCAACAAAAAGTTTGACATGAAACAGCATTCCTTCGCGTCCACGTTACGTCAAATGAAAGTCATCACATTTCATTTTCCACCGCCGGATTTCTTGCGGTGAAAATTTCAAGTTGAACAAACATCACGAACTGTGTCTTTTTCGTCTGTTTGACAGATTTAAATGGATCCACCGTGTTTTAATTCACGCTTAATCTTCTGTCACCAAAATTCCTATATCTGATTGTAATGGATCCTGTTACCAAAATTCGTCAAGAGTAGCCAGTTACGAATGAAATCCATTGGAAAGCTGTTAGTACGAGCACAAGCGTACATCGAGTGCTTTTGTCATTTTTCAAAAGAGTAAACTTATCCAAATGTTGAATATTTTTCTCTCTCTATTTAGACTCTATCAGTAGATCACTTCAAGTGAAGAGTCGCATTCTAGAATTTGTCGGAAAGTAAAATGTTATTGACTTCATAATTGAAGAGCTTTGTCATCTATACTTTTGTATGCGTAAAATATGAGATGCGTATCTGAGCGATTTAGTTTGGAACTCATCGCTTTTTATCTGTGACGCTCTCCTTCGAAGTTGGGTGTCAATACTTAATTTGAGGTAGACAAAGGAAATTAACACCTAACATGAAAAATCACGCAAGGAAAATTCGTTCATTGTTTTGTTTAACCTGAAAGCCACGCTGCACAGACTTCGTTTCAATGGCAGTTGTCACAAGTTCAAATAAAAGATGCTAGGTGGTTCGTGAGAGTCTCGCAAACGTTTTGTCTTACTTACCAGGTCATACCTCTCACCTTGTTTGTACGTTTTGTCTCGGTTTTATTTTGCTTTGCCTTTTTTCTGTTTTGTTTTGTTTTCCTGACCGTTTATCCCGTCTTGGAGTTGTGAATCTATCTCGAGTTCTTAATTTTCTAACATAGCTGTAGTAAGATCCTCTGTATCCAGCGCAGGCCAAGTTGAGATCGCGGAACATCGCCAGTCCTAACGCACCTCACTCTTATTAAAAGCTAATGAAACAAGAACCTCCCCAAGAACATTAAACATCGAGGCACAAACAGCAATAATTTACTTAGCGAATTACAGAAGGTCGCGCAGGCCGGTAATCACATTATTAAACGATTAAAACCTTCGAAATCTGTTTTTTGTATCAGTCCTGCGTCTTCATTTTTTGTTTTTTGTTTTTGGATGAGACCAGCAGCTCATCAACTCCTGAGGAGACAGACTCGGGCCGGCACAAAATAATCAGAGAGGCGCGCGCATTTGGATCATTTGCCATCGTGATGACAATTGTGAGCAATCCTATATACAAATCTTTCATTCCTAATCAATTTTTACGTACAAATACCTTTACAGCCACCTTCAGGTGTATCTGATCTGGTTCTAGTTGAGTATTTCAAATCTGGACTTCCAGGGCCGAGCATTGCGATTATAACTGCTAGACCTCCAATTATGACGATTATTATAAACAGGAACAGCAGAATATGCCACACACGAAAAGTACATTTTTTATAGAGACAATTACAACACGAAAAAGTGCATCGCTTTTTCGAGTAATACTCCTGGTTCGTGACATCGTGTCCTTCTTCGCAAATTCTTAACGTTGTCGAGCTGTCGAATGTCTGAGCGCAAGACATTTTCGAGCGGTTTGAGCTCAAATCTGGACAGAGTTTGCTGAACTTGACGATTTTATAGTGTCACAAGAAATCCGATTCGTTTGAGATAACATTTTTGATTTGAATGGACTGGGCTTACCCCGCCCAGATGACACGCAGGAGATATTGTAAACAGACAACTTTCAAATTGTAGAATATTCCTAAATTGTTTTAATTTTTCTCTTTTCCTCTCACTATAAAGTAGCTCTCCTTTAAAAAATTGATAGACTTTATTATTTTCTTGAAACGGATGACACGTGAAGAACTATCATGGTCACGGCGTTCGTCACGCAACATAACTCTGGTCACGGAATAGAAGTACGTGTATGAATGCAGATCGTACATCAAACATTGTAAGCTTAGTTAATCTCTTTTTTGAGACTAGCTTTACACGTAGGACTTGATTAATTTTGAAGTGTGACTTTGACATACCATTTTAGTGTATAAACTGACATGAAATCATACAGGAGTCACGATTTTGATATGCAAATTGTAAAAATTGAGATTTCTCATAAAACAAAGGCCGCCATATTGGCGCTTGTTTACCATCTTGCTCTAGCGCTGTAAGTGTCCTCAAATAACTGAATTATAATAGGAAAACTTAATGTTTAGCTTTGGCTTTTAATAAACCGACTTTTAGTGTTGTCTTGAATTGGTTCAACCTTGACGGAACCGAAGAATCAAAGAAAGCACTGTCTGTAAGCTAAAAAACACGTTTTTATTAAGCAAAACACGCGTATTCTTGGGTTGATCGACAGCGTGAGTTATGCGTGAGTTGCGCGTCTGAACGCCGGCTCTGCAGAAAGCCACATGATTTCTTAATTGAAATTTTTTTTTGTTTCTTTTTGTTTGTCATTTTCAGAAGTATTTTCGTTGGTGTTTATCTCCTAAGATAATCAATTAAACCTTGATGAAAATAATTTGAATATATCAACAAAGTTGAAATGGTAAATTGGCCACCGTTACGGTTATAAAAGCTGACATTTCGTGCGTTAGCCTTTCGTCGGAGCGAATGATGAAAATAGCCTGTCAGAGCCGTCTAGTTAACGGTGGGAGCGTCATGGGGGCTCAGTTAGAAATATCACAGGCGGCCCAGGCTCTCTTTGAGAACCACACAAGGAACACAATTTAACTATCTCTATGGCTATCTTGTAGAAAATCCCATACATATCCTTATAAATCGATATGCAAATTGTGTTCCTTGTGTGGTTCTCAAAGAGAGCTTGGGCCGCCTGTGGAAATATAAATGAAGTTTAGGTGGGGTTTTACGTTCGTGTCCAGTCTCCTGGTACATGCTCTGATGTAAGTAACAATATATGCAGTGGAAAGCATTGTAGGAACATTTTAGTTGTCCATGTAAGAAGAGGATCTCAATGGGGTTAACTGATAGAGGTAAAAAATGCCAAAAGTTTAGCCATTACGCGTAAAAATTGACAAGTTTTTACCAATCCAGTCGTAGAAACCGTAAAAACAATTTCAGGTAACATGAGTAGAATGACGATAATTGTCAGGCATAAATTGGCCAAAATTTTAACCGTTAACCGTAGAAGCTATCACCCCATTGCGATCCTCCAAGTAGTGCTAGCAGGAAGGAAAGACCTCAGTTACTTTAACACTTTAACTCCCAGAAGTGATTAAGCTGTGACTTCTCCCCACAATATCCATCAAGTAAAGTATAAAGTATCCAGGTAACGAGAATGCTCAAACTCATCAGTTAGAATTCAAAGTTGTTCTCTTGATCTGACGCCAAATTCTTGTTACTAATTTGCAAGGAAATGCGTGGCAGCTAGAGGAGAGAATTAACAATCAGATCTTGGGAGTTAAAAATTATTAATCATTGATAGATGATGCCCAATTAGGAGAAATGCACGAAATGTCAAAAAATACCTTCACATTTTTTTTTCTTAAAATTGGTCCAAATTTGCCATCGCGTTGTTATTATTAAAAAAATACGATAAGAGGAAATAAGAAGAAATAAAGATGACTTTTGTCCATACAAAGTTTCTCAATGTAAAGTTAAAATTAAAATTGGTCTAAATTTGCCATCGCGTTTTTATTAAAAGAATGCAATAAGAGGAAATAAGAACAAATAAAGATGACTTTTGTCCATGTGAAGTTGTGACGCAACAGGATGCCAGAGTGACTTCCAGCACATTTGAGCAATGACAAAGAAATTTAGAGGGCATATAGTATAGACTGGAAGATGAGCAAACTGATGAAAGTTTATTTCAAGGTTTTAGTGTAACACAACCGTGACAGTGTAAGTCATGCAATCATCAAAAAGTTATTACAAAATATAAATAAATAATACAAAATTTCCACGGGCTCGGACTTCGCAAAATCAAGGTTTACTATACAGATTCAAAGAGCTATGTGTCGTAATATTGCAACGTACTGCTAAATGATCTTTTTACATGAATAAAACGAACTATCGACCTCAAAACATAGCTCCTCAACTGTGGCAGTCATCGTCGTCCACGGAAACAACATGCATGACAGCCGATTACGTGACCTGACGAGTTTCCATTCATCACGTGATAAATGATAAATTATCGCACGATAATAAATATTATCGCGCGATAATAATAAATGTTATCGCGCGATAATTTCCATTTATCGCGCGATAATCTTTAGTTATCGCGCGATAATTTCCATTTATCGCGCGATAATCTCCATTTATCGCGCGATAATCTATCATTTATCGCGCGATAAAAAAAAAAAGATGTGTCATGTCCCCTATGGGCCACCGTAGATTATGACTTTAGAGATAAACATCAAATGGCAGTTTAGAATTCCAGCCCTCCACTAAAGCATCATTTGCTGAACGCAAAGTGTCCTGTAACCATCCACCAAAATTATTGAATGCCCTGTCAACCAAGAATACATCTTGTCCGATCAGCGGTCGCTTGGCCCATTGTCGAATGGTCGTTAAGTTATAGTTAGCACCAGGCTTCTGGAAATACCTGTATTATCAAAGAAAGAAAATTTGATAAACATTAGACAGCTGTTCCTCTCATCGGGCTTGTAATGGAACCATGATGCCTGCCAGGTTTTGAAATTCGACAACAACCCCAGAAATAAAAAAACTGTCAAGCCAAACAGAGTAATAGATTATAGCATCGCCTCGCCCTAGGAAGCCATTCAAAGTCTGTCGTTGCGAAAGTTTATTTCTCTGAAAATGATTGATTTGTTAATCACTTAATCGCCTCGCCACCATTCCGACGGCGTGATACTGGGTCAGAGACTCCAGCTATGAAAAGCAAGACGTTTTTCCAAGGTGGGTTTATCACAACATGTTTTGCGTTTACACGATATACTTTCCCCGTAATCGTACTCAATGCTGATGATCAATATTTCTTCTTTAACTCAGTCCAACAAATAATGAACAGATTAATTTGAATATATCAACAAAGTTGAAATGGTAGATTGGCCGCCGTTACGATCATAAAAGCTGACGTTTCGAGCGTCGAAGTGCTAACTCTCGAAACGTCAGCTTTTATAATCGTAACGGTGGCCAATTTACCATTTCAACTTTGTTGTTATATCCTAGATATAACAACAAAGCTGAAATGGTAAATTGGCCACCGTAACGGTTACAAAAGCTGACGTTTCGAGCGTTAGCCCTTCGTTGGAGCCCGAAACGTCAGCTTTTGTAATCGTTACGGTGGCCAATTTACCTTTTCAACTTTTTTGATATATCCAAATTATTTCGTTACCCCCATCGACGCAGCACCAGACAGTTTCTTTAGAAACCATCAGCCTTTAAATAATGAACACAACACTAGATTCCCTTTATTGTTTCTCAAGGACTAAAATGTTTGGAAGCTTCATGGAACAACTAATGATGAAGACCATGCGGAGGTTTGAGGAAGAGCATTTTAGACTTTTAGTTTTGGTGGCAATTTAAATTACACTCACCAGAAACCTTCCTGCCAATATTTGTATGCAGTCTTCAGGGGCAGCGGTATGTCGTCTCTTTGAAACTTGTATTTCAGGGCTCGCGTCAGTTCTTTGTTTAGTTCATCCTCAGAAATCTGTAAGAGTTTTCCCCAGTTATCACTGCACCCACCGTTATTGGCTATTGTGTGTAGCACGACTTCTCCATTAGGTCCGACTCCCCTAAAATAACAAGTAACAAAAATTAATAATTATTTAAATTCAATAGCCTTGACCATAAAATTTCTAGTAAAGAACCTGATATCGATGCTATTGTGTCCTTCCGTAACAAAAACAACTAAAGTTAATGCAGGTTGACTTCTTAATACGCCGGGTTCCACAGATTAGAGGTATTATAAACAACGGTAAATAGCACCCACTATAAGCTACTTTTTGCCATAGCTGACTACTGAATGTATAGAATCTCGCTCGAAAATACTACTTACTTTCATTCAAGGAGAGAAACATGGATTTTAATTTACTTGAAAGATTACTCTTAGTTTCATTCGAATGTTCCTGTTTTAATTTCGGTGACCGTTTAACACAGGTGAAGGAGAATAAAAACAGGCCGTTAGGACAAGTAAAGGGTAACCGTGACCGCTTGAAAGAGGTGATCGATCAGTGGAGGTGAAATTACAATGATTTAGAGGAAAAAAACTCGAGACTTCTACAACTGACAACTTAATTCAGGGTAACCTCTTAATACAGTGCCGCTTAACATAGGCTCGACTTTATCATAAGAAAAGTAAAATTTCGCATGAAATGGAGGTTATTGTCTTTTTTATCCCTAAGTTTAAGTTAAGTTTATTGTTTATTGTCTTTACGTGGGGCATGGTTACCTACATTGCCCGAGCCAGAGGCTCATGTATGAAACGTATGACAGCAACCCACCCATCCCACCCCAGGGGAGGACTTCCATCACACAGTAATCTCGTGCGTGGGAAATTAACGTCTCCTACCCCTAACCCTGCAGGAGACGGGGCCTCCATTTATTTGTCCCTATCCGAGAAGACTAGAATGTTTAACCATTTCTTGACGTTATAGAAAGGCAGCATATTCTTCTCAAATATTTTAAGACCTTAGGTGTTGGTCCGGCCGGGGCTCGAACCCTCGACCTCCCGCACAACAGTCCAGTGCTCTATCCATTGAGCTAACCGGGAGGGAAAATCTTTACAAACAGCTTCGATTCGAGTAGAAACGAAGATTTGATGGATCATAAACCAGTACATTTTCACACCAAGTGGAGGCTATTGCGTTTATCAAAAACTGATCATAATTTCTTTCAAATATTTTTTAAAATGTTTACGAAACGCTTATCGTTTGCTTCGTGGGATGTTTATTTTTCAGTGCTCTTTGGTACGACTTTATAAACAAACAAACATGTGCCTTCTTCTGTAAAACCAGCTGAACACTCTCTCTTCCTTTTAAACCCGACCCTTAAAGTAGTGGACGTAAGGTTTGGAAGTCAGGAAGTATCACTTGGGGTACTTCACTGAATATTCCCCAGTTTCAAGTGGGGCATATTTGGTCAAGTAAAGTATTGAGACCAGTCGCACGCGAGCAAAAATTGTTTGATGGCTTATAATTGCTGATCACCCAAGGTTAAATGAATGATTAAAATCGCACGATTTATAACTTAGTGATGAACATTATCGTAAGACCAGACGATTACTTACTGGTAAGGCATGGTAATACCCAAACAGTGACTGCTGGATATAAACATGTCCAAAGGCTGCAGAGCGTTGTTCTTCTTAGTGGCGGTAGTGTCATTCCACCACGCCGTTTTGTAGACCGCTGCTCCGAAGAATGCAGGAACACTTACAATGGAGTTAAAAATCTCGTGATCTGTGATGTTCGTAATGACGTCACCCCTTATCTTCTTCAAAGCCGTAGGTCCGACAGTGATAATTGTCTTGTTGGCCTTTACAGTTAAGGTCGTCGTTCGAAGGACATACTTGCCTTCACTTTTGTCAACAGATGTTACTGATTCTTTAAGGTAGATTTTTCCACCAAGATTTTCCACTTTTTTCTGAAGTTCTGTGACAATCTCACTCATACCTTTGGTGGGCCTCGTGTCGTCATGACTTTGAGTCTCATCTACGAGAAACTCCTCATGGTGTAGGTAGGTTCTATAACTGTTTGGGTTTATTTTTTGCATATAGTCACCCTTGAATCCAAAAGTATCTGCCATGAACTTGGCTCCCTCCGGAGACAGCTCGTACATAAGAAACGTCTCCGCTGTAGAGAACTGGGTATAATTTCTCTTATCATCATAAATGAACTGTGCGATTTCTGAGAGGCTTTTGTTGTTCGTCGGGGCTCGATGACTTAACGTTGGAAAGGCCTGTGACTTTAGGGAATCAAAACTGTCTTTGTACACACCACGAGCTTCAACACGAGTGGTTTTCCTGATCCAAGGGTCATGAGTGACTCCCAATGTATTGACGAGCTCACTAAAATGAAGTGAAAATTAGAAAAAAATTGGAGCTAGTCATCAGCTATAGATTTTCTAACGTAGTAATTCAAGAAAAGTCTGTAAACAAATAAATACGTATACAAACTCGGATCGGATGCGAGTAATTTACAAGTTCAATTTTCTGGAGGAGGGGTGAGGGATGAGGATTGGCAATAGAGGAACATCGATATCCTGCAAAGGACTACTTTTTTGACGACTTTCGTAAGACATAAAATAATGAGATCAAGTTGGCTGAAAATATGTTTATCATTGGTTCGTTTGTAAAAATTTTCAACGAAATCGCTCCGATGAAAAGAATGTGGGAGGAAAATAACAAAATGTGAACGTTTTTTAGAATTGTTGATGACACTTACATTTCATCATAGTTGGCGCCGTAAATGTTCCACTGTCCAAGGCCTACGAATCAAAAGTAAGTTAAAAATCTACAAAATTATCCATTAGGTGGGTCTATCAGGGTGGTTAAAAATGATTTCGTTAGGAAATGCTCATTTAACATCGCCAAGGAAAAGGGGAGTTGGAGATTTTTTTGGGGATCACATGTCTTTGAGGGGGAACGTAAATGGGTCAATTGTCAGCAATGAAGTATAAAGGATACAGAAATTGACTGAGTGGTCATAAAAAAACTACAGAGATTTATGGAAGCATCAGGTAAATTTGATTGCTACACAACCAAAATCCTCCGCTCACAACCTTCCCCCAACCCCCCAGCCCCCCCCCCCATTGGTCTTAGGGGATGAATCATGACCAGTTTTTCATATTGAACTGCAACTCTTTGATGGGTCGATACGATAATTTAAAACGAACCCACTGCGACGTCTGGAACTTCAGTGAAACTGAAATCCAAAACTTTTCCTCCAAGATGATCCTCTTCCTCAAAGATACACAAGCTCGTTTCATTTTTGTTGAAAAGAAGGATATAAGCTGTTAATAAACTACCAATACCTATAAATGAAAAGAAATCAGTTTAAGAATTCCAGGCAGTAGCTGTCGAGAATAGACTCGCCTATTACTGTGTGCTTTCTCACCACCAATTCTCTAAGCTTTCATACGAACAACTGCGACAAACCAAAGGAATCGATTTTAAGAGTTAAAAGATTTTATGAGTCCTAGATCTCCCACGTAATTGCAACGGACCAGTAGTGCCCAGTCCTCACCTGCGCCAACTATAGCTGTTCCACACTCTAAGATTTTTTTATGAGGGGGCGTGATTGGTGCTGCTGTTGTTGGCCCAGCAATTGATGCTACAGCAGTAGCTGTTGGTATTGCTGTGGTAAGTGTGGTGGTAGCGTTTACTGCAGCAGTAGTTGTTGCTTTTTCTGTGGTTTTTGGTTCTGCTGTGGTAGATGGGGCAGTAGGTGGTGCTTTTTCTGTGGTTCTTGGTTGATCTGTGGTTGGTAGAGCAGCGGTTGTTGGTTCTGATGTGGTTGTTAGAGCAGTGGTCACAAAACACAAACAAACAAAGACAAACGAACAACCGAAGCAAAACCAAAAAACACGACAGAGTAGATATTTTAAGTGAATAAAGGCTCAAAACGTCAGCTTTTGTAATCGTTACGGTGGCCAATTTACCTTTTCAACTTTGTTGATATATCCAAGTTATTAGATATTTTAAGTGTTATATTAAAAGTGTGGAAGGGCACAATTTTTATGAAATGTTCACAAGAGGTCTTTTCTCTTTGCACGCCCGCACTTGCACTTAATTTTCGCGCTTACTTCCCTCGATCATTTTCTCATACATTGTTGTTACGCGTACACACAGGAATTTTCGTTTATTGTCAAATCAAATTATCAGAAAAAGGACAGCATAAATCTTCTGTCAACACTCGCCATACCCTCATTAATATGACACAATTTACAGACATAGACATTATCATTTTTGACCTGTTGCCCATCCTCAATGACCTGTCGAGGCTCAGTTTGAAATAAACAAGTTCCACTAATCAGAGTTGCTAAGGTACCGCAAAATTCTAACTGTACAATTTCTTCACAAATAAAACGTAATGTATGTTCGACTTAGTAACGTAGGGTTAAAGAGTGTTTGTGCGCCATAAAGTCGGGAACAACTTTGGAGATCTCAACCAGAGAAGTTTCTTTGATTTAAAATTAAATCAGAAAAGAGGTATCCCGCATGATGTCACGCTTCCATAGAAACGCATTGACGGCCATCTTGAAGGCGAACCTCTCGCGGAAAACATAAGACCAACCGAAGGGCTGACGTAAAGATAGTCAATTTTTGCTCTGTTGTCGGTTGTTCCAACCGTTCAAATCGCGACAAGAAGGGATATTATTGTTTCCCAAGTGTTATCGTCTATCAAAGAGAAAAAGCGCTCGATCTTTCGTCTAGAAGACGCAAATTGAAATCCTAAGTAGTCCTTATGAAAGCACTGGAGGCTTTCTCAAGGTTAAGTCTTGCCAATCAGTGCTTATCTGTTGTTCAAAGTGAGTAATGTTTCATTTGTGGCTTTCCTGAAATTGTAGTTTCTAGTATTGTAAACCAGAATAGTTTGCATGCAAACTGTTTCTCTGGATTAAGTTTGACTTTTAAGGTTGCTTGAGATAGATGTAAACATTGAAATTACCGGAAGGTACAAAAAGCAGGTCGCAGGTCACAGGTCACAAGTCACAGGTCACAGGTCACAATTAACAGGTCACACTTAAAGAGTTATACACCGGATAGAGTAAAGGCGTTGCATTATAGAGTTCCATTTCCAGTCGTCAGAAATGAACATAATATATATGCGTTCCGGTTTTCGTGTAAGAATAGAACAATAAAATGTCACTAGTTCAACATTCTGTTGGGTGTACTGGTACTGTTTCCTCTGTTCCCAGCTTGAAGAATTCTTTTTAATGTGCAGACAGAAATAACATTTTCTTCGATCTATAGGGGCTTGGAACGAGTCTGTGACAGAAGCCTGGAACTGGGAATTCCCTCGTGCGCGTGAGAATCATGGCGGAGGAAGGAGAGGATTTTGAGGTAAGAAATTAAGGTTTTTTCTCGCTTTTTTTGGTCTTTTCAAATGGTTGTAAAGCCATATATTTCCTTATTCATCATCCTAACATCCTTATTTACTAAGCATCGACTGTAATTCAATCATAACCTGCCGATGAGGGTCTTGTTGTGGTTGTGTTTAGTTGTTCCTGCGATATTGGATATCTTGCGATGAAACACTATAAATGCAACGCCTTTACTCTATCCGGTGTATAACTCTTTAATTGTGACCTGTTAATTGTGACCTCTGACCTGTCACCTGTGACCTGTGACCTGTGACCTGTGACCTGTGACCTGCTTTTTGTACCTGCCCTCGAACCGTTGAAATTACCAGTTCATCAGAGCATACCCATTAAAACACTGAAAGCTTTCTCGATGGCACATCAAAGGTTGGCAGCTGGCAAAATGGCACATGCCAGTCAGTGCTTCTCTGGTGTTTGGAAGTGAGTAATGTTTCATTTGTGGCTTTCCCGAAATTAAATTTTCTAGTATGGGAAACCAGAATAGTTTGCTTGCAAACTTTTTCACTGGAATAAGTTTGACTTTTAAGGTTAATTGAGATAGATAAACCTTGAAATTACTAGTTAATTGGATATACCCATGGAAGCACATTGCATTGCAGTGTCGCGGGGACTTGTATACAAGTCAATGCATATTGGAATTAAAAATTAATATAGCTTTGGCAGGGTGTGAGCCCTGCCACTCTTGTGTCTGATTTATTTCATTTTCAGGGGCAGAAGTTTTTGTACCAGAATATCACTTGTTTTGTTTTGTTTTGTTTTTTTTCTATTTGGGGTTGTGTTTCCATGTATTTCCCATAAATATCAATGCACTGATTGTGTACTTTACTGAAAAATGTAATTATTGGGAGTGGATTAATTATTATTGTTATTGGGAGCAGTATTGAAGATTGTGACTTCTATTTTTTAGGGACTGTGTAATTTGGGCACCAGCAAATGGTGGTGTAACCCAGTGTTGTCTTAGAGGCAACACACAGGCTGCAAGAACAAAAAAAAAAAAACCTGCTAGAAGTGCTCCTTGAGGTGTTGCAAAGGGGCTGCTCTTCATGTGACACACATGAATGCAGTGTAGCCCTATTTTTCTAGGTAATTACTGTAAGGGTCCAACGTTACTATTTTGTTCTTTGGGGAAGGGGTTGGCCATTCATTTTAGCAAGGATTTTTTCCTTGAACCTCTTTGTGGGTCATTTTGGGTTGTTTTGTAACCCAATGTTTCCTTATAGACCTGATATATTAAGGGTCTACCCAACAGTGTATTACACTGAGTGATTTCCTAGGGCTGGCTCATCACTTATAGTGATGTATCTGGTCTACAAACATTAATATCAAATTTCTTTTGATGTTCCATCAAATTTTTTCAACCTTTGAACAAAAGAAATCATTGTTTCAAAAGCCAACCATGTGGTAAAGCAATGAGAGAAATCACTATATGAGTTAACGTCGCTGTATCAAGGAAACCCAGTTCAGTTGAAAATGTACCCATTTCGAGGGAGTAAAACCATGAAACATTTTTAGATTGTAGGTTGTCAATGCACTTTCAACTTAAAATTTATCTTCTAAAGGATTTGCAGCCACTCAGCTAGCATTATTGGGAAGCAATACAAGGTACGTTTTGGCTAGAATTCATGGCCTAAAAATTTCGTCGGCAAAATCTAAAGAAACGAAATTTTCTTTAAACTTTCTTCATATACATCCTAAATTTTTCGTCTAGTGAATTTAGGACTAGCTACCTCACGAGGTCCACGTAAGTTATCGGTGGAAAATCGCTAACATTTGACGATCATTCCTTATTTGCGATCTCAAACGGATCAATGTTGTCAATACAAGCTTTTTTTTGCAAATATTTCTCTTTATCGAGCGGATCGAGCGTTGAAAAGTGAGTTTTTTTCGCAGACATGGTCAGAATCGCTTGTTAACATTGGAAGACCTGACCTTCAAGATGGCGGCCAACATGGTTGCTACGAGATACGTGACGTCAGCGGGTAACCTCTATACACCTCGGCGTATTTCACCTTTAGTTTTTGTAAAGGTGGTTTGTTTTTAGTAAGGCTCAGAAAGAGATATGCGCCGACGGCAGGCTCCAAGTGCGGCAAACGAGAGGGGAAAAAACATGTCGTAAACCACTTGTCTCCCATAAACAGTGGATCTCGAAGTAGCATTACCGAATACAATGCGGAAATGATAGACTAACTGCTTTCGTTGTTTGAGTCGGTACTGGAAAGCATTGTGGCAATAACTGAATAACTCATCTTTGAACGAGATATTAAAATTTATATACCTCTTTTTTCTTCTTCAAGGGTAGCTTTTCCAGGGCCAAAGATTGCAGCTAAACCTGTTATGCCGCCCATGATGACGAGTATTGCCAACAGCAATAGCAGAAATTGCCACACTCGAATATTGCATCTCACATATCTTTTGTGAAAACAATCGCAGCTCGTCGAAAAGGATCGATCTTTCGTCAAACGATGTTCATCCTCGCTGATTTCAAGTGTTGTTTGTAAAGTGTTGTGTTGTTTAACTCAACCATTTATTTAGGACCAAAGTAATACATACATCAAAACGGCGGGAAAAATACTGCACGTGACAATTCATGTTATGTAAACAACGCGTGACCAGAAATTGTCCCATTATGTAATCGCAGTCAGATACTGTTACATTGTTGAAGGTTCAAGTGACTGTGGATGCGCAACAGACATTCTCAAGCAGTTTGAGCAAGAATCAATCAGACTTTGACGTTGCGTCCCAAGTTGAAGGTTAGCGAGAAATTCGATCCTATTGAGGCGACCCTTTTTAATTGCGTTTGCCTCGTATAAATGGCATGGAAAAAGACAGATCATCACTTCATTATAAACACAAACATTTCAAATATGTTTTATTATTTCTTTATTTACAATACCTATCAATTTAGTTCACTTTTTAGCAAGTCATGATTGTTTTACAGTAATTACTTCCCGAAGAGTTAATTTTCTCGAGGAAGTGTTACGTCTATCACGGTCACACACATATGCCAGCGCTGATGACGCAGGTCACACACTCACAAGCATCTCGCACTCACCTCACAGAGACAACTTAGAGAGACAAAAAAGAAATTAAGATAAAAAGCACACGCCAGAAACAATCGGGAACAGACCCAAATTTTTTCTGTTGTAAACGATGCATTCCCTTCTAGTTAGGGTGGGTATCGACACGTATATTTTAAGGTTTTGGTGTCATAAGCGACTCTGGCCGCAAATCGTGAAAAAACCTGGATTCGTATGCCACTTTCCCAGTGTTTGGCGATTGTGTACCCAATTTTTCTGCGGTGTAAACGTCCGTTTAATGTTTTCGACTGCTTCAATAAAGAACACCTTTTGACCGAAAGGCCCTCGGGAAGGTATCCTCTTTCCAATGGTTATTCCTAAGCAAGTTGCTACACAGGTGGACTTTATGCATAGCTCTATCAGAAGGAAAACGCTGAACAATGTTTGTTGATAAAGTTTATTATCTATTGCTAACTTCTAATAACTGATTCATAAATGATGACCATTAACTTTTTTACAAAGAGACTCCATGTGTTGTCGTTGTCTCTAAAATATATCTTAACAGCTTACTATATAGTTGTGATAAAAATTACAAAGGCTCTTTTTGCGCGTAACTAGTCACAATGATATATTTATGTACACAATAAAGGTGTATACTAAACGCTTATAAGAAGAACAATATCTGAAAATATTTTATGCCAACAAATACTGCTAAACAATTCCTTGATTTACCCAGTTTTCCTCATTGTCTATGACCTGAATTGTACGAAGTTTATTCCTAATAATTTATTCTACAGCCTTTAATTAGTAAAATAGTTTTCATTTTTTGTGGAAAATTTTGTTGGAAGGAGCTTAAGAGGGGAGAAAATATCTTTCCTCGGCATTCACCCCCCTCCTTTCGGAATTAAGGGTTTTCGTTCTTTTAGATATGTGATATCCTCGCTGGTTCTGGCTGCCTGGGTCTCTTTGAGGGAAGACTGTCATTTCTTCGATAATTTTCCTCTATTTTCCGTTCCTCTTATCGATCAGATACATTGCGTTGCTATGGTAATTATTGTAATCTAAACGTCAGTTGAAAAATAAAACTGCTGATGGTAATTTTCTCCGGTTTCAAACCGTTCCTTTTTTATGATAGTGTTCAATCCTCTTTAAAAAGCTTTTAAAATGTAGGTCGTTCAAGCTTGCTGATTATGACTTTAGCGATTAAGTTGAAATGGCAGTGTTACATTCCAGCCCTCCACTAAAGCATCATTCGCTGAACGCAAAGTGTCCTGTAACCATCCACCAAAATTATAGAATGCCCTGTCAACCAAGAATACATCTTGTCCGGTCAGCGGTCGCTTGGCCCATTGACGGATGGTTATTAAGTCAAAGTTGGTACCAGGCTTCTGGAAAAGCCTGTATTATCAAAGGAAGAAATGTTCATAAACATGACAAAGAGGTTCCCTCTCCTTCCACCCAACAAGTGTTATCGGAATGGTATTTGAATTCCAGGTTTTGAAACTAAGACAGCAACCCCAAAAAGAGCGCTTTAACATTCAATAGCGTAATAGATTCTAGCGCTGCCTTGCCTTAGTATCCTATTTAATTTCTGCCATTTGTGAAAGTTTATCTCTCTGGAAATGATTGATTTGTTGATTTTGTAATAGCCTTGACGTTGTTTTTCGTACTTGTACATGGTAAGATACTCAGCCGCTGTCTGCACAATATAGTACGGTATCTGTACTATATTGCGTCAGTTCTATATTGCGTCTGTACTATATCGCGTCAGTTCTTCGTCAATTGTCTTCTTAGAAATTTGTAAGATTTGTCCCCACTTGTCACTGCATCCCCCATTGTTAGCTGTAGTATGTAGCACCACTTCTCCGTTTGGCCCAATACCCCTAAAACAAGAAGTAACACGTATTAAAAGGGATTTAATTTCAGTCGCCCCGACCATGAAACTTTCGCGAAACAACCCGTTGATCGATGGAGCTGAAATTATCATCGGAAAATTTAAAGGAAGTTTACCTTCTTCTTCCCGAACCATACACTTAGCTGACCTGAATTTATTGTTATCTTATTCGAAGGGCCTTCGTGAAACCTCAGGGTGTACCTATTAATTTAACATATTAGTTATTGCAACCTCAGAAAAACTTTCCAAGGATTTAGAAGTTCTCAGCGTGCTGTTGAAAATGTAAATAAATTGGTAACCAACTGGGACAATATGTTCCAATCAAATCCAAGCGATACATAAAACATTATGACAAAATCAACCTGAAGTCCTACATTTTCAGGAACAACACTTATTTCTTGTTACTTATGGAACAGTTATTATTTATCATCTTGGGGTGGGGGAGGGAGGAGACTCTGGGGGCGATCACTTGGCTCTCATGGGGGGACTGGGGGATCAGTCGTCGCCAACAGCGTCTAAGGGGGACTGCAGAAAAGTTACTGCCAATTAACTGCCAATGAAGGGAGGGGGGGGGGTCATAGGAATATAACAGAGCCTTACGAGGGGATCCGCTTGTTTTATAGTGACACGACTTAAAACCTTCGATGCTCTCCTTCCCCACGTCTTCCCCTTTCCTTCACGTTTTGTTATAGTTGATGAACAGTCCCTAAGTCATACACACTTTCGTTCGACCTAACGATCACTTACTGGTAAGGCATAGTAATACCCAAACAGTCACTGCTGGATATAAACATGTCTAAAGGCTGCAGAGCGTTGTTCTTCTTAGCGGCGGTAGTGTCATTCCACCACGCCGTTTTGTAGACCGCTGCTCCAAAGAATGCAGGAACAGTTACGATGGAGTCAAAAATCTCGTGATCTGTGATGTTCGTAATGACGTCACCTTTTATCTTCTTCAAAGCCGTAGGTCCGACAGTGATAATTGTCTTTTTGGCGTTTACAGTTAAGGTCGTGGTTCGAAGGACATACTTGCCTTCACTTTTGTCAACAGATGTTACTGATTCTTTGAAGTAGATTTTTCCACCAAGATTTTGCACTTTTTTCTGAAGTTCTGTGACAATCTCACTCATACCTTTGGTGGGCCTCGAGTCGTCATGGCTTTGAGTCTCATCTGCGAGAAACTCCTCATGGTGTAGGTAGGTTCTATAACTGTTTGGGTTTATTGCTAGTATATAGTCACCCTTGAATCCAAAAGTATCTGCCATGAACTTGGCTCCCTCCGGAGACAGCTCGTAGGAAAGAAACGTCTCCGCTGTAGAGAACTGGGTATAATTTCTCTTGTTATTAGAAATGAACTGTGCGATTTCTGACAGGCTTTTGTTGGTCATAGGGGCTTGATAACTTAAAGTTGGAAAGGCCTGTGATTTGAGGGAATCAAAACTGTCTTTGTACACACCACGAGCTTCAACACGAGTGGCTTTCCTGATCCAAGGATAATTAGTGACTCCCAAATGATTGACAAGCTCACTATATGAAGTAAAAGTAGGGAAAAATTGGATCCAATCATGTTAACGGTTTAGATACAGTCAATCGAACACATATGAAATAGATTTTCCAGCGTAATAATTTAAAAATAAAATGTAATAAAAGTAACACATACAAACTCAAGTCGGGAACGAGCGATTTACAAACTTTTTCGATTTTCTGGAGGGGATGAGGGTGTGGTGTGCAAAGGACTATTTTGTAGACGACTCTCGTCAACCATAAAATTATGAGATCAAGCTGGCTGAAAATTTGTCATGTTTCGTTTGGATATATATTTCTAACTAAATCGGTTAGATAGTGAAGAATGTGCGCAAAAAATTAACAAAATGTGAAAGCTTTTTAGAATAGTCGATGGCACTTACGATTCATCATAGTTGCCGCCGTAAATGTTCCATTGTCCAAGGCCTACGAATCAAAAGTAAAGCGTTGCTAATTTATCAAAGTGGGATTCATTCAGGGTGGGGTCTATCCGGGTGGGGTCCATTAAGGTGGCTCAAAAGGGTTTCGTTAGTAACCAGTCATTATCAATCTCCTAGGGAAAGGGGGTGTGGGATTTTTTGAGGATCTCGTGGCTTTCAGTAGGGACGTGGGGGAATCAGTCGATCACCAAATTAACGGGAAGTCATAAGAAAATTGCAGAGCCTCATGGAAGGATCAGGTAACGCAGCCAAAAACCTCCCCCAACCCCTCAGGGTATAAATAATGAACACAGAACGACCACTCCCTAAGTATTAAACAATATACGACAAATTGAAACGAACCTACTGCGACGTCTGGAACTTTAACAAAACTGAAATTCAAAATCCTTCCTCCAGGATGATCCTCTCTCTCAAAGATACAGATGTTTGTTTCTTTTTTCTTTGAAAGAAGGGTGTAAGCTGTTAACAAACCACCCGTTCCTATAGATAAAGAGAAACCAATTAAGTTTTACTTCCAGAGGCGATGAAAGTATATAACTTTTACTTTTCCTTTTCCAACCAGTAGCTGACGAGAATAGATACACTTATCAACGGGTGCTTTTGCAACACCATTTCTCTAATTTTTAAATACAAGCAGCTTTGCAATCCGAAGGAATTAATTTTTAAGGGTTCAACAATTTAATCAGTGCTTCATCTCCCGGGAAATTGCAATGGACCCGTAGTGCCCAGTTCTCACCTGCTCCAATTATAGCTGTTTAAGATATTTCTACGAGGAGGTGTGATCGATGCTGCTTTGGTCAGGTTGGCCCAGCAATTGATGCTACAGCAGTACTTGTATTGCTTTTTCTGTGGTCGATGTCAATGCTGTGGTTGTTGTTGGAGAAGTAGTTGTTGGTTTTTCTGTTGTGGTTTGTTTTTCTGTGGTGTTTGGTTTTTCTGTGGTGTTTGGTTTTTCTGTGGTGTTTGGTTTTTCTGTGGTGTTTGGTTTTTCTGTGGTGTTTGGTTTTTCTGTGGTGTTTGGTTTTTCTGTGGTGTTTGGTTTTTCTGTGGTGTTTGGTTTTTCTGTGGTGTTTGGTTTTTCTGTGGTGTTTGGTTTTTCTGTGGTGTTTGGTTTTTCTGTGGTGTTTGGTTTTTCTGTGGTGTTTGGTTTTTCTGTGGTGTTTGGTTTTTCTGTGGTGTTTGGTTTTTCTGTGGTGTTTGGTTTTTTGTGGTGTTTGGTTTTTCTGTGGTGTTTGGTTTTTCTGTGGTATTCGGTTTTTCTGTGGTGTTTGGTTTTTTTGTGGTGTTTGGTTTTTCTGTGATGTTTGGTTTTTCTGTGGTGTTTGGTTTTTCTGTGGTGTTTGGTTTTTCTGTGGTCGTTGGCTGTGCTGTGGTAGTTGGAGCAGTAGTCGTTGGTTTTTCTGTGGTTTTTGGCTCTGCTGTGGTTGTTGGAGCGGTGGTCGCAAAACAAAAACAAACAAACAAAGACAAACAAACAAACTAAAACGAAACCGAAAAACATGACAGAATAGATATGTTTTAGCATACTATTAAAAGCGTGGAAGGGCGCAACTGATATGAAATCTTCACAAGAGTTCTTTTTTCTTTCCACGCCTATTCTCGCGCTTATTTCACTCGATCATTTTCTCTTACATTGTTGTAGCGCGTACCGTCACAGGAATTTCCGTATAATGTCAAATCAAATTATCAGAAAAAGCACAGCATAAATCTTCTGTCAACACTCACCATACCATCGTTAATATAACACAATTAACAGACGTAGACGTCCACATTTTTTGACCTGATGCCCATTCTTAATGACCTGTCGAGGCCTCCTCATTGAAAAAAAAGTTCCACTAACAGAGTTGCTAAACTACCACAAACTTCTAACCGTATAATCTCTTTATAAAGAGAACAGAATGTATGTTAATTTGAGGTAGTAGCGTAGAGCTGTTTGTCTGTACGCCATAAAGTTAGGACCCACTTTGGAGATTTCAACCAGAGAAGTTCCTTTGATTAAAAAAACTAAATATACACCTTGACGTATTTTCACGGTTAGTTTATATAAAAGCGAATAAAGGCTGATAGTGAAACTGTTTGGCGCTGCGTCGGTGGGGGTAACGAAATAATTTGAATATATCAACAAAGTTGAAATGGTAAATTGGCCACCGACGCTCCGACGCTCCGACGAAGGGTTAACGCTCGAAACGTCAGCTTTTATAACCGTAACGGTGGCCAATTTACCATTTCAACTTTGTTGATATATTCAAATTATTACATAAAAGCGGTTTGTTTTCAGTAAGGCTCAGAAAGAGATGTGCGTCGATGCCGGGCTTCAAGGCTTCAAGTGTCGCAAAGGGAGGGTTGGGGGGGGGGGAAGGAAGATGTTTTGAACCATTTGTTTCCCATAAACGGTGGATCACGAGGTAGCATAACCGACTCACAGTGTGGAAATGTTAGGCTAACTGCTTTAGTTGTTTTAGTCGGTAATTGGGAAGCATCGTGGTAATAACTGAATCACTCATCTTTAAACGAGATATTAAAACTTATATACCTCTTTTTCTTTCCTCAAGAGTAGATTTTCCAGGGCCAAAGATTGCAGCTAAACCTGTTATGCCGCCCATGATGACGAGTATTGCGAACAGCAATAGCAGAAATTGACACACTCGAATATTGCATCTCACATATCTTTTGTGAAAACAATCGCAGCTTGTCGAAAAGGATCGATCTTTCGTCAAACCGATGTTCATCCTCGCTGATTTCAGGTGTTGTTGAAGGTTCAAGTGACTGTGGATGCACAACAGACATTCTCAAGCAGTTTGAGAAAGAATCAATAAGACCTTGACGTTTCGTCCCAAGTGGAAGGTTAGTGAGAAATTCGACCCTATTGAGGCGACCCTCGTGTAAATGACATGGAAAAAGACAGATCCTCAAGCCATTATAAACAAAAACACTTCAATTATGTTTTACTATTCTTTATTTACCATACCTAACAATTTAGTTTACTCTTTAGCAAGTCATGATTGTTTTACAGTAATTACTTTCTGCAGATTTAATTTTCTCGACGAACTGTCACGTCTATCACGGTCACACACACGCCAGAGCTGATGACGCAGGTCACGCACTCACGAGCATATCGCGCTCACCTTACAGACACAACTTACGAAGACAAAAAAGAAATTAAGATAAAAATCATACGCCAGAAACAATCGGGAACAGACCCAATTTTTTTCTGGTGTAGACGATGCTTTCCCTGCTAGTTAGTGTGGGTATCGACCTGTGTTTTTTCAAGGTTTTGGTGTCATGAGCGTATGTGGCTCCAAATCGTGAAAAAAACATGGATTCGTATGCCACTTTCCTAGTTTGTGACGATTGTGTACCCAATTTTAATTTGCTGCAGTGTAAACGTCCGTTTAATGTTTTTCAACTGCTTCAAAAATAAGGAACACCTTTTGACTGAAAAGCCCTCGGCAAGGTAACCTCTTTCCCGAAGGTTTTTCCTACACAAGTTGCTGCACAGTTCTCATCGACTTTATCGAGTTAAAAAGACAAGTTTTAATCTATAGCTATTTCATAAGGAAAACGCAAAAGAACATTTATTGACAAAGTTTGTTTTGTATAACACACTTCTAGCAACTGATTCGTAAATGATGACGATTAACTTTTGACAAATAACTATATCCTACTCAACTGTATATAGATCAAGTTACAAAAACGCTCTTTTTGCGAAAAGAGTCACGATGATACATTTATGTACAAAATAAAGGTGCACACTAAACCTCCTTTGGGAAGAAAAATATCTAAAATAGTTTTATGCCAACAAATACTGCTAAACAATCTCTTGATTTACTCAGTTTTCCTCATCGTCTATGATCTGAATTATACGGAGTTTACTCCTAATGATTTATTCTATAACTTTACTCAGTGGTTTAGTTTTAATTTTTTTGGAAAAAGTGTGTTTTAAGGAGCTTAAGAGAGGAGAAATTATTTTTTCTCGGCATGCACCCCCTCCTATCAGAACTAAGGGTTTCTTTCATTTACAGTACGTATTTGATATCCTCGCTGGTTCTTGCTTCCTAGGTTTCCTAGAGAGACGAATGTAGTTTTTTCGTTAATTTTCTTCCATTTTTTGTTGCTCTTATCAGTCAGAGATATTTCGTTGCTTCGGTAATTATCATAATCTACTAGTCAGTTGAAAACAAAATACTGACAATGATGACAATTTTTTCGTTTTTCAAACCATTCCTTTTCATAATATTTTTCAAGTGTTCATTTATCTCTCAAAAGATTTTAAAATGAAGGTCCTTCAAGCTTGCTGATTATGACTTTAGTTATAAACATCAAATGGCAGTTTTAGATTCCAGCCCTCCAGTAAAGCATCATTCGCTGAACGCAAAGTGTCCTGTAACCATTCACCAAAATTATTGAAAGCCCTGTCAAGTAGGAATACATCTTGTCCGATCAGCGGTCGCTTGGCCTATCGTCGGATGGTCCTTAAGAAAGAAAGTTTGATAAACATTAGGATAACCCTTCTTATGTAGAGTATTTCCCAGTTTGCATGGAACGCAATGTATTTATTTCTATGATATACAGTGGATTATAGTCTTACACATGGGAAAATGAAAAGGACTATGGTCTGTGAACCAAGGTTTGTGTACTATTAGCCTAAAATGTGATATAAGTATTCGCTCTCGTGTTTGTGGTATTCTCATTTATAGAAAATGAAAACACCACTTGAGTGTAAAATAAAGGGGGGGGGGGGGACTCAAATTTATAATGATATAAGGATCCCTTCGGATATGGCTACCGAGTTCTTAGTATTCTGCAAGTCATCTATTTCAATATTTCTCTGTAATTTTTCACTGGTAGTATTTCCCTTTGTATGCGTGTGTTTACCTTTACTTTTTACGTTAGGTGACTTTCGTGTAAATAGACGACAAAGAGAAAAGTGGGTAAACAAAAACAGGATGTTACTAAAACTGGTAACGAGGAACGGCGAACGGGGAACGGGTGTACAGCGGTAACCCGCCTGCGAATTCAAAATGGCGGAGTAAAGGGAACTAAAAGGGTCTCGCAACAAGGTTTGAGCACGTGCTCTTCGAACGCGATCGTCGGAGCAAAAGCATGGACGGTAAGTGTAGGTTTTATTGAAGGATTTTACTTTGAAATGTGGAGTGCCTCATAAATGTAGTTTTTTTCTGGCACACACTGCAGATTGCATAGAAATCAAATCCTCGGAGAGGTGAGTATCTTACAATTCCTGCACAACATTTGAACAATCAACTCAGAACTACAAGCTCG
Organism: Stylophora pistillata; assembly: GCF_964205215.1. Classification (NCBI taxonomy): domain Eukaryota; kingdom Metazoa; phylum Cnidaria; class Anthozoa; order Scleractinia; family Pocilloporidae; genus Stylophora; species Stylophora pistillata. Next base: position 18,030,785 of record NC_142529.1, read on the forward strand.
CGGCATTTATTCTTATATTCATAGAGTAATTGTACTGCAAGTTTTGTCGCTTAAAATGATTTCAGTATGAAATTGAAAACAATGTCTAAGAAGGAAAATGCTATTTATTTTAGTAAAAGGCAATTTTAACCTGGCCTGGTAGACCTTCATATTCATATTTTTTCATATTTTAGCATGTCTTCAAAGCTTGTTTGAGGGCCTTTCGAAGATTAAATGTGAAATGAAATGTTAGATAACATATTAAATTAAATGTTATTGAAAGTTCTGTCAATGTTTGATTTCTCTATTGTTTACATGGAAGTTTATGGGTCGATACAAAGATATGTTCCTGATGTTATTTTGCGGTAAGGTAAGCAGATATCTGCATGTAGTAATTTTAATAACTAGGCTGGTTATTACGTTCCCAAGCTCATTTCTGTTAATCTAAGATATTACCTCCTTGCTACTTATCTGCAAAAAATGCTGTTGGGCAATGCAAACAACCCACATACCCAAACTCTGCCAAAAGATGCAGATTTCAGGAAGGAAAAACAAAGAGAGACGTCAGAACAAATGGTAGCAGCCATTGCAGAAACGTTGACTTCGAATTCTCGCCTCGGAATACTAGGCTTCGTGGCTTCGCCCGGGCAATAGTTAAATAAAAGCGAGTCGTCTAATTTCACTGTAAGGGGCGACCTAGCGATAAAATCAGTGTTTTTGAACATCTGTTCGCCGTTCCCCGTTACCAGTTTTAGTAACATCCACAAAACATAAGTAAACAAAAACGTTTCAATAAGGTCGGTGTCATTAGTCAGCCGTCCAGTCTAGTTTACGTGGGTCTTCGGTTTTTGGTGTTCGGTCTTCGGTTTGTAGACACCTTGATCAAAGGAAAACTTTCCCCCAACATGGCGACCCTGACGCGAACAAAACTGAGCTTGAACGCTTCAGAGACCGCCTTCAAAACGAGAGCAAACACACAAACTAACGGATAAGAATACTTTATTAACTATTAGTTATCCTCCAAAACGTTTCTATTATTTCTCTAACGAACGACATAGTTTTACATCTCTTTTATAAATGCATGGACGTCACACTAATAGTCCTTCATGCAAACACTGGACACAGTATTCGAGAAAAAATAATATTACTATAATTATTGACATTAAAAAACAAGGCTAATATAGTTGACATCTAGAAGAATTAAGCAGTTATCAATATTTACAATGCTTATTTGAAGCTATCTGTATCTCTAACATAACTATATGATAGCGCGCACTCTGATTGGCTAATATTTTATGGAAAAGAAATAGATGGTTCTTAGAGATGATTTAGGCTGACGTCATTGTCGGTGAACTTTAGCCACAAGCTTTCAAAACTTTCAATATTATTTGCCGTTCCATCCCTACTGAAAGAGACCTTTTCAGGAGCCCATAATGAAAAGAAAATATGCTTAATTATACTCTTTTTTGGAAAACAGTGAACGTTTAGCTCTGGTAGTTTTGGAGTTGACGATACTCCATTCTCAAACGCGATGTAAATTATGAGTGAAAACAAAACCAAATGTAAGAAATTTGTAAGTTTTTCGCCTCGTTTTCGAACGGTTGATATTATTTTTAAGTGTTGACGTATCCTAAAAGTATTTTTCAAAAAAAGATTTTTAATTTAGAAATCCGTACAATTTCAGAATATTCAAAATTTTCAACGAAAACCGACACAATTTTCTGTCCGTAAATTACATTAAAAAAAAGAAAAAAACGATTCGAGCATGCTAATTCTACTAGGCAGTCTCGTACATACAAGAAATTCGTTCGTTTTTCGCTTCTAGGCAGAAAAATTTCAATTTTTATAAAGTTTTGGTCTCGAAATATTTCTTGGTCGTTTTTGCCTTGTCATTTATTCATAGTTTGCCTTGAGCAATTCTTATGCTTTTCTCATTGTCTTCAAACTTTCGGCGTGCATCCATAACTCGCAGGAACCAATTCTTTAATTATTTGAATAACAAAGCATGTTTTGGGAAACATCGGATATTTTTAAGCAAACCTATTGACGTAATATTCTCTGATTATGGTACTTAATTAATTCACCTTTTCCTTTTTTACTTACTTGGTGTCGTAATGTCTTGAATTTAACGGTCCTGGAGAAAAACTAGCGCAATTTTAACAGTTACAACTTTAGACACACAAACCATTAACACTTTCCCATCTAGGAATCAAAACCATAATTTTCCTCTCATACCATCAATATCAACAAGAAAGTCCGCACGCACTTTTACGGATCATTATATCTGAATCGGAAGCTCAGAATTCCAACCCTCTTGAACGGCTTCAAAAGCAGATCGTATTGTGTATTCCAGGTATCCACCAAAATCGTAATATGCTCTGTTTACCAAGAACACATCATGTCCGGTCAGCGGTCTTCTCGCCCATTGCCGAATGGTCGTTGTATTAAAGTTGGCCCCAGGCTTCTGAAAATACCTACGTCAACGAATAATGAAAATGTATCAATCCTAACTGCTCTTAAAAAAAAAAAAAAAAAAAAAGGGAAAATGGCGCAGAAATGAACCTGTGAAAAGTGAGCCAAGTTGACACTCGCTTGTTGGCATACGACCTCTCTCCCTCCCAAGAGCTCTTCAGCAAATATCCGATGAACGAACGAGCGAACGAAACGTCTTTAGGCGAAAGCATTCACTGCGTCCAGCAGATATCACTAAGAAAGCCCATACGGAAGGGGAAGATATGATCTCACAATTCTTTGCAAGCATGAGTTTTCAGCAGAAATGATGCATTTCGTTGCTGTTGACGAGAAAAAGCGAATACCACTTGCGAATCAAACTGAAAATTGTCTTAAGAATACTTGACGTAAATGATTGCTATACTGTTTTATTTCTACCACTGCACTTACCAAAACCCTTCCTTCCAATATTTGTAGATAGTCTCCACAGGATTTGGAATATCATTTCGTTGAAACTTGTCCTTCAGAGCACGCTTCAGTTCTTTGTCAATATTAGATTTAGAAATCTCCAAAAGTTTCCCCCACTTATCGCTGCATCCACCGTTATTAGCTATCGTATGCAGCACAACTCTTCCGCTGTTTCCAACACCTCTATAATGAAAATGATAAAAATAAGGAATAAGCCACACTAATAGTTCATTAATTATGCAAGATGTTGCTTCATCATAGTCTAGATCAGAAATATCAATTTTCAGTCCCTATTTTTTAAGGACATGAATTTGGTTGTTTAGGACTTCTTCAAAATGAGATCATAATGCCGTTACATAAAAGGACCTAAAATTCCTTGTTCATAAGATGTACAGGAGAACATTGTATTGGTCAGCTTTCTACGCAGAGGGATATCATACAACGACCAATTCGATGTTTTGACTTCCCCCGGGGCAACCAACGGAAATTTAACTGTAGTTCGAGCCCCGGAGCATTTGAACCTTGTCTTGGTAGGGTGTGGAATTTGAACCCGTGTAATACGCGTTTTTATTTTAAATATGGAGGAATGTAAGGTAAAGAGTCCGCTTCCGTAAGCAAATGGCTTAGAAAAAGTCTCTCAAGTGAGGCACCGCAAACTAAGTACGAGACTGTTAAATTCTGCAACTTTCATTGATGACGTAAAGAATCGTTCAATAAAAAATTCTACTCGAGTGGGGCATTTGAACGCAATTTGGCCCTGGGGGCCGGAGATTTAACAAACCATTCTCGAAAAGTTCAAATACTTCGAGGATCCGCTGTGGGGATGTAGAATTGGTCGACGTATTACTTTCAAATTTTATGGAAGGTTGTAACGATTTAGGAGTACTAACTTATAAGGCATGGTAATTCCCAGGCAGTTACTGCTGGATATGAACTTGTCCAAAGGCTGGAGGTTATTGTTCTTTTGAGTGGCAGTTGTATCATTCCACCATGCTTTGTCATATACCGCTGCCCCATAGAATGCAGGCACACCAACAATTGATTTAAATATCTGATGATCTGTAATATTTCGAATGACGTCACCGCTGATCTTCTTCAGAGCAGCTGGTCCCACGGTGATAACTGTCTTGTTGGCTTCCACAGTTGATTTGGTAGTTTGAAGAAGAAATTTATCTCCTTCTTTGTTGATCGAAGCAATTGTCTCTTTACGATAAATTTTACCGCCTCCACTTTTCACTTTCTTAGTGAGCTCTGTGACGATTTCAGACATTCCTTTGGAATTAGGAGGCCTTCTCGTATCTGCTAAAGCACTGCCATCGTTAACATGGTATTCTTTCCCAAGATGAATTCTATAACTCCTTGGATTTATGGCTTGCATGTAGTCACCCTTGAAGCCAAAATTTTCTGACATAAGCTTGGCTCCCTCTGGGGACAGTTCGTAAGAAAGGAAAGTCTCTGCGGTTGAGAACTGAGTGAAATTCCTCTCATTATTAGAGATTAAAAAAGCAGTTTCCCTGAGTGTTTTATTGTTGAGTGGTGCACGGTCCCGTAGCGTTGGAAATGCTTTTAACTTCAAGTCATCAAAGCTATCAGCATACTGTCCACGAGCTTCAACGCGTTTAGTTTTTGGTTCCCACAGGACAAAAACATCGTTGAATAAATGATTTAAAAGGTCCCTGAAAATGGAGACAGAAGTTAATTCACTTGTACCAAGAGGTAATAAAACAGTTTGTATTCTCTTGATTGCACTTATTTCCTTCAAATTTGTCTCTCCGTCACACTTTGTTCGTAGTTTACATTCTGTCATCATTTTGAAATATTTTTTCTGCAGTACAATGTTATCATCTCCATTACTGGCTCTCCTTATTCTTTTTTCCCCCCTAATTCTTCGATGTTCACAGTTTTAGTTATGAAATAAATCAAATAAAAATGAAATAAATCATATCGCTTGATACAAAAGCTAGTAACAAAAATTAGCCCCCGCTTTCAAGAAGTTGCTCATTCAATGGCGGCGCCTGATTAATATTTGCCGAGCATGGGTTCAAATCCCTTTGAATTCGAAGCCAAAATAAATCTAGGTTGTGGGGATCATTACTTTTCTGGTTCCTCATCTGTGTTTGGGTATCCTTACATCATATCTACATATCACGATGCAGTTTTGTACTCTTAACGATTGTTGTGTGTCTTCGAACAATTCCGAAAAACTGGCACGACTCATGTAATGACTACCAACAAAGTAAAACGTTTGAGGTAAATTGACGCTTACTGCTCTGCAAAGTTGTCACCGGAAATATCCCACTGCCCTAAACCTGAAAAAAAAAAAAACAACAACAACAATAAAAAAGAAACATTGTCTTCATGCGCTTATCGTGCGAGTAAATGATATAAAACAGTTTTTCGGTCCTTCATTCAAAGATAGCTACAAATTTCTGTGTCTGTTTATACATATAAATATTTAACAATTATTCGCCGAAGGCGAGGTGAATATCGTCGAATAAGAAATTTCTAAAGTCATAAAATTATAATAACATTTATTAACATTTTATTTTAACATTTTATATAAACCGCGTGGAGCGGTTTATATAGATAGCGTCATATTTGGAACCGCTCGACCAATCAGTTTGCTGGAAACTCTTTGCTCAGCTCCGAAATTATACTAAATACAAGCACACACACACACACACACACACACACACACACACACACACACACACACACACACACATATATATGTATATATATAACCAAAATAGCGGAATGAGATCATCATCTACTAAAAAGTGCTCAATAGCAGGGCTAGAGCTATGGATAATTATACCTCAAGAATTAGGTTACTTGAACTTTTACTGCAACTCTGAGTTTCATGCCTCTTGCGAAGCAAGAGTTGCCTGACGATTGCTTCGCAAGAGGCATGAAACTCAGAGTTGCAGTAAAAGTTCAAGTAACCTAATTCTTGAGGTATAATTATGTATATATATATATATATAGTCGTTAATGGAACTCTCAAGCCAACAAAGGTGCACCGCGCCGGGAGGATCAATAAAGATTCGCAGTCCAAACCTCACAGCCAACACGAAGGTAGAAAGTTTAAAAAATTGCGAGGATGGACAACGTAAAAAATATAAAAAATTTTAATAAAAATCGTTTCGGTCAGAGACCTTCTTCAGTTATTTACAAGTATGAAATAAAAAAAGAGTATTAAATAGGATCGAAGAGCTAATGATTACGTAATTACAGATAACGGCTAATGAATTGGTGCTAATAATTATTAGCACCAGTTTATTAGCACATGTTCATTAGTCGTTATCTGTAATTACGTAAATATTAGCACTTCGATCCTATTTAATGCTCTTTTTTTATTTCAAAAGTTGTAAATAACTGAAGAAGGTCTCTGACCGAAACGTTTTTTATTAAAACTTTTTATACTTTTTACGTCAGAAGTTGTCCATTCTCGCAATTTTTTAAACTTTCTACCTTCGTGTTGGCTGTGAGGTTTGGACTGCGAATCTTTATTGATCCTCCTGGCGTGGTGCACCTTTGTTGGCCTGAGAATGGCTGAGACGACACCACAAATGTTGGGTCGTTTGGGGAGACCCTCTCGGTTCTCCTCCATCCTAGTATCAGCACTGCACTGATGAGGCCCAGAAGGCCGAAACAGTACTCTCTGCAGTTAGTTATATATATATATTTAACAATCGAACCTGAGGCGAATAATTGTTCTAGTATAATTTCAGAGCTGAACAACAGAGAAATTTCTAAAATCATAACATTTTAGTAACATTTATTAACTTTTTATTTTAACATTTTATACAAACCGCGTGGAGCGGTTTATATAGCGTAATATAAGGAACCGCTCGACCAATCAGATTGCTGGAAACTCTTTGCTCAGCTCTGAAATTATACTAAATATTTATATAATTATAACAAACTGGTTCAAGACTTCAGAAGTAGTTCATCGTTTTATTACGACAGCTCTGTTTTGTATGGTCGAAAATGACCACACTCATCAGGTAATTTGAAATTACCTGAAATTACCTGATGAAATTACGTTGAAATTACCTGATGAGTGTGGTCATTTTCGACCATACGAAACAGAGCTGTCGTAATAAAACGATGAACTTCCTCTGAAGTCTTGAACCAGTTTGTTACAATTATCAGTGCTCCTCTAAGAGTTGGGTGCTCTTTGAAATACATTCAAATCAAGTTCAAGAATATATATATATATATATATATATATATGCGTGTTTGTGTTATGTTAAATTTACCTACTACGACATCTGGTACTTGGGGAAAAACATAGTCATGAATGTTTTCTTCACCGCGGTCCTCCGTCTCGAACACGCAGACGTCTGTTTCTTTCTTTTTGTCAAGAAGTGAATATGCCATCAATAAGCCGCCTGCACCTATAAATTAGGAGAAAAGACTTTAAAAAAATCGAGCAGATTGACAAAAAAACTACTTGCGCTTCAAAATTACCGCTGTTCAGATGGATGATCATTTAATTTTCCTCTAAGGAACTTTCATTGAGATGCTGATGCACACCATTACATTGTTACCTGTGTTATTCTGAGAGACAAGATTGTGGACAACAGCTCGTGAAAAGTTCACAGATAAAACTGTCACGACGTAAATAATGTCTAACTTTCTCTGACAATATCAATACACCATTTTGCGGGTTGGTGACAAGAAATGACAAGAGTGTTATCTGAAAAAGTTTTCTTTATGTGATTGACAAATTCTCTCACTTCCTTTTTAGGAAATTTATGATAAGCAGAAACGATAAAGGGTAAAGAAACTTGAACAGTACATGTTTAAGATACCCAAGTGTACCGAACCTTTGCAGTCAGTGCGACAGTTCTCACCTGCTCCTACTATGGCTGTACCGCACTTTAAGCTAATTCTATCAGGGGACGTGACCGGTGCTGCAGTCGAGGGCCCAATAGTTGTTGGCGCAGCACTAGCTGTTGGTTTTGCTGTGATCAGTGTGGCAGTAGCTGTTATTGCGGCAGCAGATGATGCAGTTACTGTGGTTGTTGGTTGTACTGTGTTGGATAGAGGAGTAGTTGATGGAATTTCTGTGGTTGCTGGAGAAGTAGGTGTTGGTAAAGCAGAAGTCGTTGGTTTTTCTGTGGGGGATGGTTGTGCTGTGGTTGTTGGAGTAGTGGTTTTCGATAAAGCAGAAGCTGTTGGTTTTTCTGTGGTTGTTGGTTGTGCTGTGGTTGTAGGAACAGTGTTGTTTGGTAAAGCAGAAGTCGTTGGTTGTGCTGTAGTTGTTGGAGCAGTAGTTAATGCTTTTTCTGTTGTTATTGGTTGTGCTGTTGTTGTTGGAGCAGTGGTTGGTGCTTTTTCTGTGGTGTTTGGTTGTGCTGTGGTTGTTGGAACAGTAGCTGTTGCCTTTTCTACGGTTGTTGGTTGAACTGCGGTTGTTAAAGCAGTGGTTTTTGCTTTTTCTGAAGTTGTTTGTTGAGTTGCAGTTGTTAGAGTAGTGGTTGTTGCTTTTTCTGAGGTTGTTGGTTTTGCCGCGGTTGTTAGGGCGGCGGTTGTTGCATTTTCTGGAGCTGTTGGCTGTGCTGTGCCTGTTGGTGCAGTGGTTGTTGGTTGTTCTGTGGTTGTTGGTGGGGCAGTGGTTGTTGGTTGTTCTGTGGTTGTTGGTTGTTCTGTGGTTGTTGGTTGTTTTGTGGTTGTTGGTTGTTCTGGGGTTGTTGGCTGCTTTGTGGTTGGTTTTCCTGTGGTTGTTGGCTTTTCTGTGGTTGTTGGTTGCCTTGTGGTTGTTGGTTTTCCTGTGGTTGTTGGTTGTTCTGTGGTTGTTGGTTGTTCTGTGGTTGTTGGTTGTGCTGTGGTTGTTGGTTGTGCTGTGGTTGGTGGAGCGGTAGTTGTTGGTTGTTCTGTGGTTGTTGAAGCGGTAGTTGTTGGTTGTTCTGTGGTTGTTAGTTGCGATGTGGTTGTTGTTTGTGCTGTGGTTGGTGGAGCAGTAGTTGTTGCTTTGTCTGTTGTTGATGGTTGTGCTGTAGTTGTTGCTTTCTCTGTTGTTGCTGGTTGTTCTGTGGTGGTTGGTTTTTCTGTGGTTGTTGGTTGTGCTGTGGTAGTATACTGCGTTGTCGTAGGACCTGCGGGGGTTTGAGTTTTTGAATCCGAGGTGGGAGCAACAGTGGTAGTTGTGGGTTTAGTTGTAGTAGAACGCTCATTTCTCACAGTTGTTTCCTGAGGAGCTGTGGGTTCCGGCCCTGTTGGTTTCTTTTTTGTGGTCTCCTCAGCACCTTTGGTTGTGGCCGGAAATTCAGTCGATTTTGTGTCCTTTCCATCTTCTGATGAGATAATGAAAACGTAAAACATTCGTCAAGTTTTTTTCTTTTTTCTTTTTAATAGATATATTAGAATAAGAGCACTCATTCGTTTGTTTTCATCGCTGTGATGACAAGAAATGGCATCGATGACAATAAATGTTAAATAACGCAATATTTGAAGCTTTACGTCGTCGCTGTGTGACATGACTTATATTGCTTTGCGTAAACAATTAAGATTCCTCTCAGTGCAGCAGATTGCCTGGTAAACATCGGGCCGGGTTGTTCAAAGCTGGGTAAGAGAACCCAGAGTTAGTGTGAAATCCGATTTCAGATCTGAAAGCCTTAAAAGAAAATTCAGTACAATTCGTTTTCTATACATTTTGATGATTGGATGCCCTTCAAAGAATGGAGAAAATCATTCGAGAAAGGCTTTTGAACAAAAAGATGAAGAAACCCAAATTAAAAATTACTCTGGGTTAGCACTAATCAGCCTTCGAACAGTTTGGCCCTCAGAGGTTTTCGTAATTTTGTGTAGATTTTGCTGATCAGGCGTGGTTGATGCTTCAGTCGTCGTGGCAGAAGTTCGAATTTTTGCAGTTGTTGCTTGAAAAGTTGTTAGTCGATGATGTTGTGATAATCACGACAAGTGGAAGTAACAGGCTGGTGTTACAGGTTTTTTTTTCGCAATGATTTATTTTGAGTTTTCACAATGAGAACAATTTAAGGATCTTGCAGCAAACATCCCCTTTCCGGAATGACCGTTGATCATCGCAAATACAGAGTGCTCAGTCAGCACTCTGGCCGACGTGCTTCTCGGACAACGATCATGTCGACTGAATTGACTGTGTATTCGGCCCGGAAATTAGAAAAAATAGCCAGCTAAATCCACGATCATTTACGAGAAAGAGTTAAAAAAAAAAAAAAACCCACAGAGACGATTTGTAACTTATCGAACATTTTTTAAGGAGGAATCTTATTGATTTCCGCGTACAATGACATGGATCAAAATATTAAGCTTTCGTTCGTTAAAAACGACAAAAAATCTCTGATTTCCAGACGAGTTAAAAATCGATATAGCAGAGGCTTCGATGTCAAACTATACCTTTCCGTCACAGTGACCTGTCCTTGCATTCAGAAATAACCTCCAAAGTCTTGGTCTCGATTGTCTTAATGCATAAGAAAGACTCAGTTCAACAGGAAAATGAAAACTCGTCCAAGAATCTCACATTCGGACCATTCGCCATCGTTGCAGTTATTGGCGAGAGCAAAAAGATCGCAGTGGTTCTAAATAAAGTTTAAATACCTTTGCTGCATTGAGTCTGGTATTTCAAATTTGGACTTCCAGGGCCGAACATTGCGATTATAACGGCTAGAACTCCACTAATGACGATTATCATGAACAGGAACAGCAAAATCTGCCACACTCGAAAAGTATATCTCTTTTTCAAAAAATATTCCTTTTTCGTCAGGTCGAAACCCTCTTCGCATATTCTTAGAGTTGTCGAGCTGTCGAATGTCTGCTTGGTGGACATTTCCATGTTATTTGAGAGCGAAAGTAAATAGTATCCATACAGATCGTAAAATGCATGGACCCTAGTTATCAAGGTCGATTAACAATAGATTACACTATTCTATTGGCTTTCACAAGTGGCTCTCATACCACACCCAATAGATGTTAGCCATATGATAAGCAGAAAGCCATATTTGGTCTAGATAACGTTAACATTTCTCTCCCTTCTTTTTATTTCTTTATCCAAAACTATAGCACTGCTCAGGCGCGGATCCCTACCGGTTTCCGCCGTTTTACGGAAATCGGTCAGAATTTTCATAATGAAAAAAATAAACAGATAACTATATATTTTCAATAAATTAAAGTGAAAGTTGCTGCAAATATATCTTCTGACTGACTCAAAAAGCCAGGAAAGGGCACTTTAGGTAGTTAAAATTGAAAACGTTTCCCGGGGGAGCATGCCCCAGGACCTCCCTTGGAGCTTGTGCCTTCGGCGCTCGTTTTGCAGTAAATCGGTGAAAATTTTTCCTTGATCTACGCCTGCTGCTTTTAAAACATTTTTTGGACAGTTTCATAGTCATTTATAACCCTTGAAGGGCCGGGTTTCTTAAGAAACTGTCGTTGTAACACACACACATTTGCACCAGTCACGCACTCACCACTGACATGTTTTGCGCAGGCAGCAAGTTTCTCGGAACAGAGCGCACATGAAAATCAGTAGCCAGGGTACTCCTCAGTACTTCCTATACACTGGAATGAACCACCCAGTTCTCCAAATCCTTAGTGTAAAGCATGGATTTTCCACCCTGTTTTCAGATAGGACTGTGCCTCTGCCTTATAAAAGTTAAACTTGGTCTGCAAACTATTGTAAGACAACTTTACTCTGGCGGCCAGAAAGGACTTAAAGTATACCACATAGCAACGAGGAACTACAACGTTCGCAACATGCACGGACGAATGGCCGTTGTGTTACGGAAGCCACAAGTCAGGCTGTGTTTTTTGCATCCCGCAACGCAAGAAGATTACTGGATAACCTTTAAATCAGTACATCTGTCTGAGAACTTTTTCTCAACGCAGCTTATCTCAGATTTGTGTGTACAGTAAATATTATTTGAGGTGTCCCGTCAAAAAATTTCAAATTCACAAAAATCCTCATTCTGTTTCTCGAGCTGTTAGACGCTGGAGTGCATTAAGAGTTAAGAATGTCATTGGTTAGTTATGAATATTCAAGAAGATCATTTCAAAGCAATCATTTTTTTAATTAGCTCAATTACTCAAAATTTACCGTAATACTTGCGCAATGTTTCGCTTCGAAGAAGTTCACGACCTACAAATCTAATCTTATCCTATGCGATGCACGCTAGTGATCTTACAATGTCCTTACCTTAATCCTTTATACCAAGGTTACAAAGAACATTGTTTGTCTTTGTAAATAATAATTAAATCTATCCTCTACAGCTTGCACGTTTTGGAATACGACAATTTGCCACTGTAAAGCGAAACGTGACCACAATTTAAAGATAATTTCCGGTGCCATGGCTGTCATTAGTTTTGGCGTTGAAAAGTTCACATTTTTGACCCTAAAAACAAAGCATTCGATAATTGAATTTTTTCATTTCATTTCATTCTTTCTGTCATTTCAAGTCAATTAATCATTATGTATTTTAGATACTTAGAATGTCTTCATGCAACGCGCAATCCAATAGTTTAAAGTGAAACAGCCAATGCTAGATCAGTGTACTTTTTGGTAATGATACGGAATTAATGAAATCTCATGGCGAAAAATTTGCCGGTTCGTTTTGCATGCACCCGCCTCTGCTTTCAACAAAAAGTTTGACATGAGATAGCATTCCTTCGCGTCCACGTTACGTCAAATGAAAGTCATCACATTTCATTTTCCACCACCGGATTTCTTGCGGTGAAAATTTCAAGTTGAACAAACATCACGAACTGTGTCTTTTTCGTCTGTTTGACAGATTTAAATGGATCCTCCGTGTTTTAATTCACGCTTAATCTTCTGTCACCAAAATTCCTATAACTGATTCTAATGGATCCACCGTGTTTTTAATGCACGCTTAATTTTCTGTTACCAAAATTCGTCAAGAGTAGCCAGTTACGAATGAAATCCATTGCAAAGCTGTTAGCACGAGCACAAGCGTACATCGAGTGCTTTTGTCATTTTTCAAAAGAGTAAACTTATCCAAATGTTGAATATTTTTCTCTCTCTATTTAGACTCTATCAGTGGATCACTTCAAGTGAAGAGTCGCATTTTAGAATTTGTCGGAAAGTAAAATGTTATTGACTTCATAATTGAAGAGCTTTGTCATCTATACTTTTGTCTGCGTAAAATATGAGATGCGTATCTGAGCGATTTAGTTTCGAACTCATCGCTTTTTATCTGTGACGCTCTCCTTCGAAGTTGGGTGTCAATACTTAATTTAAGGTAGACAAAGGAAATTAACACCTAACATGAAAGATCACGCAAGGAAAATTCGTTCATTGTTTTGTTAAACCTGAAAGCCACGCTGCACAGACTTCGTTTCAATGGCAGTTGTCACAAGTTCAAATAAAAGATGCTAGGTGGTTCGTGAGAGTCTCGCAAAGTTTTGTCTCACTTACCAGGTCATACCTCTCACCTTGTTTGTACGTTTTGTCTCGGTTTTATTTTGCTTTGCCTTTTTTCTGTTTTGTTTTGTTTTCCTGACCGTTTATCCCGTCTTGGAGTTGTGAATCTATCTCGAGTTCTTAATTTTCTAACATAGCTGTAGTAAGATCCTCTGTATCCAGCGCAGGCCAAGTTGAGATCGCGGAACATCGCCAGTCCTAGCGCACCTCACTCTTATTAAAAGCTAATGAAACAAGAACCTCCCCAAGAATTATTAAACATCGAGGCACAAACAGCAATAATTTACTTAGCGAATTACAGAAGGTCGCGCAGGCCGGTAATCACATTCTTAAACGATTAAAACCTTCGAAATCTGTTTTTTGTATCAGTCCTGCGTCTTCATCTTTTGTTTTTGTTTTTGGATGAGACCAGGAGCTCATCAACTCCTGAGGAAACAGACTCGGGCCGGCACAAAATAATCAGAGAGGCGCGCGCATTTGGATCATTTGCCATCGTGATGACAATTGTGAGCAATCATTTATACAAATCTTTCATTCCTAATCAATTTTTACGTACAAATACCTTTACAGCCACCTTCAGGTGTATCTGATCCGGTTCTAGTTGAGTATTTCAAATCTGGACTTCCAGGGCCGAGCATTGCGATTATAACTGCTAGACCTCCAATTATGACGATTATTATAAACAGGAACAGCAGAATATGCCACACACGAAAAGTACATTTTTTATAGAGACAATTACAACACGAAAAAGTGCATCGCTTTGTCGAATAATACTCCTGGTTCGTGACATCGTATCCTTCTTCGCAAATTCTTAACGTTGTCGAGCTGTCGAATGTCTGAGCGCCAGACATTTTCGAGCGGTTTGAGCTCAAATCTGGACAGAGTTTGCTGAACTTGACGTTTTTGTAGTGTCACAAGAAATCCGATTCGTTTGAGATAACATTTTTGATTTGAATGGACCGGGCTTACCCCGCCCAGATGACACGCAGGAGATATTGTAAACAGACAACTTTCAAATTGTAGAATACACCTAAATTGTTTTAATTTTTCTCTTTTCCTATCACTATAAAGTAGCTCTCCTTTAAAAAATTGATAGACTTTATTATTTTCTTGAAACGGATGCAACATGAAGAACTATCATGGTCACGGCGTTCGTCACGCAACATTTACTCTGGTCACGGAATAGAAGTAGGTGTATGAATGCAGATCGTACATCAAACATTGTAAGCTTAGTTAATCTCTTTTTTGAGACTAGCTTTACACGTAGGACTTGATTAATTTTGAAGTGTGACTTTGACATACCATTTTAGTGTATAAACTGACATGAAATCATACAGGAGTCACGATTTTGATATGCAAATTGCAAAAATTGAGATGTCTCATAAAACAAAGGCCGCCATATTGGCGCTTGTTTACCATCTTTCTCTAGCGCTGTAAGTGTCCTCAAATAACTGAATTATAATAGGAAAACTTAATGGTTAGCTTTGGCTTTTAATAAACCGACTTTTAGTGTTGTCTTGAATTGGTTCAACCTTGACGGAACCGAAGAATCAAAGAAAGCACTTTCTGTAAGCTAAAAAACACGTTTTTATTAAGCAAAACACGCGTATTCTTGGGTTGATCGACAGCGTGAGTTATGCGTGAGTTGCGCGTCTGAACGCCGGCTCTGCAGAAAGCCACATGATTTCTTAATTGAAAATTTTTTTGTTTTTTTTTTGTTTGTCATTTTCAGAAGTATTTTCGTTGGTGTTTATCTCCTAAGATAATCAATTAAACCTTGATACATACATACATACATATACTTTATTTAATCTCGAATTTGGAGTAGCTAAAGAATAAGCTAGTATCTTCGAGTTACAAGTATAATTCTAAATACTACTAAAATGTAAAATGTAAAATGTAAAATTGTAACATTCTAAAATTTAACTATGAGAAAGAGTCATACTGTAGAATCTTGCGCTTGAAATCAGAAAAGTCAGACGTTCTAAAAGAGTCCGGAAGAGAGTTCCATAGTTTTGAAGCCATATATGAAAAGGAGTGAAGACCATAAGTAGTATTTTTTGTAGACGGTAGAGACAAAATA
Organism: Stylophora pistillata; assembly: GCF_964205215.1. Classification (NCBI taxonomy): domain Eukaryota; kingdom Metazoa; phylum Cnidaria; class Anthozoa; order Scleractinia; family Pocilloporidae; genus Stylophora; species Stylophora pistillata. The sequence goes on from NC_142529.1 coordinate 18,046,186, forward strand.
TAATTTCCGCGTAGATTATAGGATACAGACCGGAAACTAAACATATTCTTTAGATAGCCTGGATAGCAGTTAAAAAACAAGCTCTTGTACAATATAATTAAGAAAGTCTGAAGGCGTCTTTTATACAGAGATTTGGAGTTAACTTTGCTGAGTAGAGAGGCATAGGGAGAATTATAATCCTGCAAGATAACTCTAAGAATTCGCTTGTTTAAAGTATCTATCTTCTCAGTACTACGTGCACCACAAAAGTGCCATACAGGCGAACAATAGTTAAAATGTGGCATAATAAAAGCCTTTTACAATCTTAGTAGAGTATCTTTAGAGATAAGTTTACGAAATCTTAGCATTACATTGAACTGGCCATTTATCTTCTTACAAATAGTTGATATATAATTATCAAAACGCAACCTATTGTCAATATTTATTCCAAATATATCCAAAGAATCTTTTAATGGAAAAGAGAAGGAGTGGCCTGTTTTTCCCAAGACTATAGCCTGGTGTTTTGTCTCATTTACAATCATTCCATTGCTGCGATACCACTTATTTGCAACTCTCACTTCCCGACAAATACAGTTCTCTAGAGCTACTGGGTCGACATCAGAAGAGTATAACTGATGATCGTCCGCATATGCGTGAAATTTACCTTGCGTAACCGAGTAAAACAAGTCGTTGATGAATATGTTAAAAAACACAGGCCCCAAAACACTTCCTTGCGGAACTCCTCTTTTAACATCTTTCCAACTGGAAAAGGTGTCCCCAATCTTGACTCTCTGCTGTCTCCCCGAAAAATAATCCTTGAAGAGTGCTAAACTTCTCTCTCCCACACCATAAGCTTTGAGTTCTGCTAAAAGTAGATTGTGTTGAATAACATCGAAAGCCTTAGAAAGATCCATTGAGACTACCGCAACTAATTCCCCTTTATCGAGCATAGCCCTCCAGTCCTCAATTAACTTTAGCAGCGCCGTCTCGCAACTGTAGAACCTTCTGTAAGAGCTGATGGAATCCGACAGAATCGCTTGATAAAAGTCTCCCAGCTGTGCTATTAGCAGCTTCTCATATATATTGTTGAGTACAGGTAGGACTGTGACAGGCCTATAGTTTTCTTTTTTAAATTCATCACCCTTCTTAAACAGCGGTGTCACCTGCCCCATTTTCCATACACTCGCGTAGCAACCTTGAACAATTGAGGCATTAAACATATGAGCGATGGGCTCAGCTATCACAGCTGCCGATGCTTTGATTAGTCGCGGCGGTATCATGTCGGGACCACTCGACTTGCTCACATTAACTTCTTTAAGCAATTTTTCAACCTGCACACCGTTGGTACAGTGAAAATCAAAAGAAAGTGGCGTATTGATGTCCCTATAATGTTCATGAATGGCCAAAATACTAGGATGATTTTCGAAGTCCTGTCCATAGTCACTGTCATTTATCCGTGCAACACTGTTAGCGACTCGAATAAAGTGATTATTAAAAAGCTCTGCAACGGCATTCTTCTCAGTAATGACAACATTATTTTCTTCAAGGATAATATCATTAGCCTGCTTTGTTTTACCATGTAAGAATGGGCGGTGCGCATTCCAGAACTCACGCGGGTTCTCAGACGATGTTGACTTTTTCAAAAAGTGTTCTTTTATCGCTTTCCTTCGTAGTGACGTGCATTTATTGCGATGAATTTTATACTGTTTGTAATTTTTGTCCGTGCGATCTTTGGTAAATTTCCGCCATAATTTATTTCGATGTCTAATAGCCTTACGCCATTGTTCATTCATATATGGGACTTGATTGCCCCTGACAATGGTCTGTTTAAGAGGGGCATGCTCCTCCAATATGTCATTGTACAGTTGTTCAAAGGCGAAAAGTTTGTCATTTACATCATCAAATAGATTCATTATGGTAAAAGGTGCTATACGTAAATCCTGCACAAATTTCTCTTGGTTGAAATTTTTTAGGCTTCGAAAACATATTTTTCTTGAACGCGATCTGGGCGCAACAGACCGCAAGACAGTAAAAACCAGCGAATGATCACTGATTTGAGTATCCACCACACCGGATGTCAAAGTCTTTGTCTTGTTATTAGTCAGGATGAGATGGATTAGTGTCTCAGTTGTTTTGGTCTTACGAGTGGCTTTGGTAATTAAGCAATTAAGATCAAAAATATCCAACAAGTCTAAGAAGCTTCTACCATCCTTTGGAGGTTTGTCTGGATCCAATAAATCCGCATTGAAATCCCCGGCATAAAACACAGTATCTGAAAGCATCGCCACTGCTTCAAAGAGTGATGAGAGTTCATTAATCCATCGAGATTTCGGTACAGACGGAGGTCTGTAAACACCCACAACTGTTATCCAGCCCTTTCCTAGTTTGATTTTGAGAACCATAAACTCTGTTTTAAAGGTGGACAAATTTTCAAGCGACATTCCTTCGAGCTGTCTCACTGTTATAAAGTAAACATCACTTCTAACATAAATCATTAATCCTCCGCCGCCAGCCTGTCTATCCTTGCGACATAAGCGATAGCCATCGATATGAAATTGACTGTCCGGGAAACTTGCATCAATTTTGGTTTCAGAAATAACAAGAACGTCGAATCTTCCAGAGAGTAGCCAAGTTTTTATTTCATAGAATTTGAAACCACCAACGCTGTTTACATTAATATGGCCGATCTTGAAGTTTCCGCGGTGCTTTCGAGCAATGTTATCAAACTCTGTCCAAACTGATATTACTGTATCGTTTTCCTCTGAGGTTGACTCGGCGTTAGAAACGCCGCTAGAATTTAGACTTGTATTCGCAAAAGGAAGCTGATGTAACAGTTCCAAGCACGACCTACAGGTTCTCGAATTGTTGTTAGTGGACATCATGTGCAGATACTCTTTAGGTAGTACGCCGCCACATTTGATGTGAGTCCACGAAGAGCAGCCATCACACCAAGTTGCTCGATGATTTCGGGCCCCAACCCGGTCACACTCAGAACATTTTTTTGTATACAGAGGCCCTGGATTAGTGCTTATATCACCACAGAGGCGAAGTAGCTCTAAGTTAAAAGTAGCTGAGCAGTCGCCGTAGTAATTCACTCTCGACTTCAAGTAGTTACCAGAACGTCTTATCGTCAACCAATTTCGGTACAAAGTACTCCCTTTAATCCATGGCGTAATACTATTTCCATCAAAAGGCACCTTGATTTTTCTTACGTGTAAGTTGCACTGTTTACCAAGCTCAAAAACGTACGAAGGAGCGAGAAACCATACTAAGATGATAAGTAGAAATTTCACACGTCCAGCCGCCATCTTGTCTCTCAGTGACTGAAAATAATTTGATGAAAATAATTTGAATATATCAACAAAGTTGAAATGGTAAATTGGCCACCGTTACGGTTATAAAAGCTGACATTTCGTGCGTTAGCCTTTCGTCGGAGCGAATGATGAAAATAGCCTGTCAGAGCCGTCTAGTTAACGGTGGGAGCGTCATGGGGGCTCAGTTAGAAATATCACAGGCGGCCCAAGCTCTCTTTGAGAACCACACAAGGAACACAATTTAACTATCTCTATGGCTATCTTGTAGAAAATCCCATACATATCCTTATAAATCGATATGCAAATTGTGTTCCTTGTGTGGTTCTCAAAGAGAGCTTGGGCCGCCTGTGGAAATATAAATGAAGTTTAGGTGGGGTTTTACGTTCGTGTCCAGTCTCCTGGTACATGCTCTGATGTAAGTAACAATATATGCAGTGGAAAGCATTGTAGGAACATTTTAGTTGTCCATGTAAGAAGAGGATCTCAATGGGGTTAACTGATAGAGGTAAAAAATGCCAAAAGTTTAGCCATTACGCGTAAAAATTGACAAGTTTTTACCAATCCAGTCGTAGAAACCGTAAAAACAATTTCAGGTAACAAGAGTAGAATGACGATAATTGTCAGGCATAAATTGGCCAAAATTTTAACCGTTAACCGTAGAAGCTATCAACCCATTGCGATCCTCCAAGTAGTGCTAGCAGGAAGGAAAGACCTCAGTTACTTTGACACTTTAACTCCCAGAAGTGATTAAGCTGTGACTTCTCCCCACAATATCCATCAAGTAAAGTATAAAGTATCCAGGTAGCGAGAATGCTCAAACTCATCAGTTAGAATTCAAAGTTGTTCTCTTGATCTGACGCCAAATTCTTGTTACTAATTTGCAAGGAAATGCGTGGCAGCTAGAGGAGAGAATGAACAATCAGATCTTGGGAGTTAAAATTATTAATCATTGATAGATGATGCCCAATTAGGAGAAATGCACGAAATGTCAAAAAATACCTTCACATTTTTTTTTCTTAAAATTGGTCCAAATTTGCCATCGCGTTGTTATTATTAAAAAAATACGATAAGAGGAAATAAGAAGAAATAAAGATGACTTTTGTCCATACAAAGTTTCTCAATGTAAAGTTAAAATTAAAATTGGTCTAAATTTGCCATCGCGTTTTTATTAAAAGAATGCAATAAGAGGAAATAAGAACAAATAAAGATGACTTTTGTCCATGTGAAGTTGTGACGCAACAGGATGCCAGAGTGACTTCCAGCACATTTGAGCAATGACAAAGAAATTTAGAGGGCATATAGTATAGACTGGAAGATGAGCAAACTGATGAAAGTTTATTTCAAGGTTTTAGTGTAACACAACCGTGACAGTGTAAGTCATGCAATCATCAAAAAGTTATTACAAAATATAAATAAATAATACAAAATTTCCACGGGCTCGGACTTCGCAAAATCAAGGTTTACTATACAGATTCAAAGAGCTATGTGTCGTAATATTGCAACGTACTGCTAAATGATCTTTTTACATGAATAAAACGAACTATCGACCTCAAAACATAGCTCCTCAACTGTGGCAGTCATCGTCGTCCACGGAAACAACATGTATGACAGCCGATTACGTGACCTGACGAGTTTCCATTCATCACGTGATAAATGATAAATTATCGCACGATAATAAATATTATCGCGCGATAATAATAAATGTTATCGCGCGATAATTAAATTATCGCGCGATAATTTCCATTTATCGCGCGATAATCTTTAGTTATCGCGCGATAATTTCCATTTATCGCGCGATAATCTCCATTTATCGCGCGATAATCTATCATTTATCGCACGATAAAAAAAAAAAGATGTGTCATGTCCCCTATGGGCCACCGTAGATTATGACTTTAGAGATAAACATCAAATGGCAGTTTAGAATTCCAGCCCTCCACTAAAGCATCATTTGCTGAACGCAAAGTGTCCTGTAACCATCCACCAAAATTATTGAATGCCCTGTCAACCAAGAATACATCTTGTCCGATCAGCGGTCGCTTGGCCCATTGTCGAATGGTCGTTAAGTTATAGTTAGCACCAGGCTTCTGGAAATACCTGTATTATCAAAGAAAGAAAATTTGATAAACATTAGACAGCTGTTCCTCTCATCGGGCTTGTAATGGAACCATGATGCCTGCCAGGTTTTGAAATTCGACAACAACCCCAGAAATAAAAAAACTGTCAAGCCAAACAGAGTAATAGATTATAACATCGCCTCGCCCTAGGAAGCCATTCAAAGTCTGTCGTTGCGAAAGTTTATTTCTCTGAAAATGATTGATTTGTTAATCACTTAATCGCCTCGCCACCATTCCGACGGCGTGATACTGGGTCAGAGACTCCAGCTATGAAAAGCAAGACGTTTTTCCAAGGTGGGTTTATCACAACATGTTTTGCGTTTACACGATATACTTTCCCCGTAATCGTACTCAATGCTGATGATCAATATTTCTTCTTTAACTCAGTCCAACAAATAATGAACAGATTAATTTGAATATATCAACAAAGTTGAAATGGTAGATTGGCCGCCGTTACGATCATAAAAGCTGACGTTTCGAGCGTCGAAGTGCTAACTCTCGAAACGTCAGCTTTTATAATCGTAACGGTGGCCAATTTACCATTTCAACTTTGTTGTTATATCCTAGATATAACAACAAAGCTGAAATGGTAAATTGGCCACCGTAACGGTTACAAAAGCTGACGTTTCGAGCGTTAGCCCTTCGTTGGAGCCCGAAACGTCAGCTTTTGTAATCGTTACGGTGGCCAATTTACCTTTTCAACTTTTTTGATATATCCAAATTATTTCGTTACCCCCATCGACGCAGCACCAGACAGTTTCTTTAGAAACCATCAGCCTTTAAATAATGAACACAACACTAGATTCCCTTTATTGTTTCTCAAGGACTAAAATGTTTGGAAGCTTCATGGAACAACTAATGATGAAGACCATGCGGAGGTTTGAGGAAGAGCATTTTAGACTTTTAGTTTTGGTGGCAATTTAAATTACACTCACCAGAAACCTTCCTGCCAATATTTGTATGCAGTCTTCAGGGGCAGCGGTATGTCGTCTCTTTGAAACTTGTATTTCAGGGCTCGCGTCAGTTCTTTGTTTAGTTCATCCTCCGAAATCTGTAAGAGTTTTCCCCAGTTATCACTGCACCCACCGTTATTGGCTATTGTGTGTAGCACGACTTCTCCATTAGGTCCGACTCCCCTAAAATAACAAGTAACAAAAATTAATAATTATTTAAATTCAATAGCCTTGACCATAAAATTTCTAGTAAAGAACCTGATATCGATGCTATTGTGTCCTTCCGTAACAAAAACAACTAAAGTTAATGCAGGTTGACTTCTTAATACGCCGGGTTCCACAGATTAGAGGTATTATAAACAACGGTAAATAGCACCCACTATAAGCTACTTTTTGCCATAGCTGACTACTGAATGTATAGAATCTCGCTCGAAAATACTACTTACTTTCATTCAAGGAGAGAAACATGGATTTTAATTTACTTGAAAGATTACTCTTAGTTTCATTCGAATGTTCCTGTTTTAATTTCGGTGACCGTTTAACACAGGTGAAGGAGAATAAAAACAGGCCGTTAGGACAAGTAAAGGGTAACCGTGACCGCTTGAAAGAGGTGATCGATCAGTGGAGGTGAAATTACAATGATTAAGAGGAAAAAAACTCGAGACTTCTACAACTGACAACTTAATTCAGGGTAACCTCTTAATACAGTGCCGCTTAACATAGGCTCGACTTTATCATAAGAAAAGTAAAATTTCGCATGAAATGGAGGTTATTGTCTTTTTTATCCCTAAGTTTAAGTTAAGTTTATTGTTTATTGTCTTTACGTGGGGCATGGTTACCTACATTGCCCGAGCCAGAGGTTCATGTATGAAACGTATGACAGCAACCCACCCATCCCACCCCAGGGGAGGACTTCCATCACACAGTAATCTCGTGCGTGGGAAATTAACGTCTCCTACCCCTAACCCTGCAGGAGACGGGGCCTCCATTTATTTGTCCCTATCCGAGAAGACTAGAATGTTTAACCATTTCTTGACGTTATAGAAAGGCAGCATATTCTTCTCAATTATTTTAAGACCTTAGGTGTTGGTCCGGCCGGGGCTCGAACCCTCGACCTCCCGCACAACAGTCCAGTGCTCTATCCATTGAGCTAACCGGGAGGGAAAATCTTTACAAACAGCTTCGATTCGAGTAGAAACGAAGATTTGATGGATCATAAACCAGTACATTTTCACACCAAGTGGAGGCTATTGCGTTTATCAAAAACTGATCATAATTTCTTTCAGATATTTTTTAAAATGTTTACGAAACGCTTATCGTTTGCTTCGTGGGATGTTTATTTTTCAGTGCTCTTTGGTACGACTTTATAAACAAACAAACATGTGCCTTCTTCTGTAAAACCAGCTGAACACTCTCTCTTCCTTTTAAACCCGACCCTTAAAGTAGTGGACGTAAGGTTTGGAAGTCAGGAAGTATCACTTGGGGTACTTCACTGAATATTCCCCAGTTTCAAGTGGGGCATATTTGGTCAAGTAAAGTATTGAGACCAGTCGCACGCGAGCAAAAATTGTTTGATGGTTTATAATTGCTGATCACCCAAGGTTAAATGAATGATTAAAATCGCACGATTTATAACTTAGTGATGAACATTATCGTAAGACCAGACGATTACTTACTGGTAAGGCATGGTAATACCCAAACAGTGACTGCTGGATATAAACATGTCCAAAGGCTGCAGAGCGTTGTTCTTCTTAGTGGCGGTAGTGTCATTCCACCACGCCGTTTTGTAGACCGCTGCTCCAAAGAATGCAGGAACACTTACAATGGAGTTAAAAATCTCGTGATCTGTGATGTTCGTAATGACGTCACCCCTTATCTTCTTCAAAGCCGTAGGTCCGACAGTGATAATTGTCTTGTTGGCCTTTACAGTTAAGGTCGTCGTTGGAAGGACATACTTGCCTTCACTTTTGTCAACAGATGTTACTGATTCTTTAAGGTAGATTTTTCCACCAAGATTTTCCACTTTTTTCTGAAGTTCTGTGACAATCTCACTCATACCTTTGGTGGGCCTCGTGTCGTCATGACTTTGAGTCTCATCTACGAGAAAGTCCTCATGGTGTAGGTAGGTTCTATAACTGTTTGGGTTTATTTTTTGCATATAGTCACCCTTGAATCCAAAAGTATCTGCCATGAACTTGGCTCCCTTCGGAGACAGCTCGTACATAAGAAACGTCTCCGCTGTAGAGAACTGGGTATAATTTCTCTTATCATCATAAATGAACTGTGCGATTTCTTAGAGGCTTTTGTTGTTCGTCGGGGCTCGATGACTTAACGTTGGAAAGGCCTGTGACTTTAGGGAATCAAAACTGTCTTTGTACACACCACGAGCTTCAACACGAGTGGTTTTCCTGATCCAAGGGTCATGAGTGACTCCCAATGTATTGACGAGCTCACTAAAATGAAGTGAAAATTAGAAAAAAATTGGAGCTAGTCATCAGCTATAGATTTTCTAACGTAGTAATTCAAGAAAAGTCTGTAAACAAATAAATACGTATACAAACTCGGATCGGATGCGAGTAATTTACAAGTTCAATTTTCTGGAGGAGGGGTGAGGGATGAGGATTGGCAATAGAGGAACATCGATATCCTGCAAAGGACTACTTTTTTGACGACTTTCGTAAGACATAAAATAATGAGATCAAGTTGGCTGAAAATATGTTTATCATTGGTTCGTTTGTAAAAATTTTCAACGAAATCGCTCCGATGAAAAGAATGTGGGAGGAAAATAACAAAATGTGAACGTTTTTTAGAATTGTTGATGACACTTACATTTCATCATAGTTGGCGCCGTAAATGTTCCACTGTCCAAGGCCTACGAATCAAAAGTAAGTTAAAAATCTACAAAATTATCCATTAGGTGGGTCTATCAGGGTGGTTAAAAATGGTTTCGTTAGGAAATGCTCATTTAACATCGCCAAGGAAAAGGGGAGTTGGAGATTTTTTTGGGGATCACATGTCTTTGAGGGGGAACGTAAATGGGTCAATTGTCAGCAATGAAGTATAAAGGATACAGATATTGACTGAGTGGTCATAAAAAACTACAGAGATTTATGGAAGCATCAGGTAAATTTGATTGCTACACAACCAAAATCCTCCGCTCACAACCTTCCCCCAACCCCCCAGCCCCCCCCCCCCCATTGCTCTTAGGGGATGAATCATGACCAGTTTTTCATATTGAACTGCAACTCTTTGATCGGTCGATACGATAATTTAAAACGAACCCACTGCGACGTCTGGAACTTCAGTGAAACTGAAATCCAAAACTTTTCCTCCAAGATGATCCTCTTCCTCAAAGATACACAAGCTCGTTTCATTTTTGTTGAAAAGAAGGATATAAGCTGTTAATAAACTACCAATACCTATAAATGAAAAGAAATCAGTTTAAGAATTCCAGGCAGTAGCTGTCGAGAATAGACTCGCCTATTACTGTGTGCTTTCTCACCACCAATTCTCTAAGCTTTCATACGAACAACTGCGACAAACCAAAGGAATCGATTTTAAGAGTTAAAAGATTTTATGAGTCCTAGATCTCCCACGTAATTGCAACGGACCAGTAGTGCCCAGTCCTCACCTGCGCCAACTATAGCTGTTCCACACTCTAAGATTTTTTTATGAGGGGGCGTGATTGGTGCTGCTGTTGTTGGCCCAGCAATTGATGCTACAGCAGTAGCTGTTGGTATTGCTGTGGTAAGTGTGGTGGTAGCGTTTACTGCAGCAGTAGTTGTTGCTTTTTCTGTGGTTTTTGGTTCTGCTGTGGTAGATGGGGCAGTAGGTGGTGCTTTTTCTGTGGTTCTTGGTTGATCTGTGGTTGGTAGAGCAGCGGTTGTTGGTTCTGATGTGGTTGTTAGAGCAGTGGTCACAAAACACAAACAAACAAAGACAAACGAACAACCGAAGCAAAACCAAAAAACACGACAGAGTAGATATTTTAAGTGAATAAAGGCTCAAAACGTCAGCTTTTGTAATCGTTACGGTGGCCAATTTACCTTTTCAACTTTGTTGATATATCCAAGTTATTAGATATTTTAAGTGTTATATTAAAAGTGTGGAAGGGCACAATTTTTATGAAATGTTCACAAGAGGTCTTTTCTCTTTGCACGCCCGCACTTGCACTTAATTTTCGCGCTTACTTCCCTCGATCATTTTCTCATACATTGTTGTTACGCGTACACACAGGAATTTTCGTTTATTGTCAAATCAAATTATCAGAAAAAGGACAGCATAAATCTTCTGTCAACACTCGCCATACCCTCATTAATATGACACAATTTACAGACATAGACATTATCATTTTTGACCTGTTGCCCATCCTCAATGACCTGTCGAGGCTCAGTTTGAAATAAACAAGTTCCACTAATCAGAGTTGCTAAGGTACCGCAAAATTCTAACTGTACAATTTCTTCACAAATAAAACGTAATGTATGTTCGACTTAGTAACGTAGGGTTAAAGAGTGTTTGTGCGCCATAAAGTCGGGAACAACTTTGGAGATCTCAACCAGAGAAGTTTCTTTGATTTAAAATTAAATCAGAAAAGAGGTATCCCGCATGATGTCACGCTTCCATAGAAACGCATTGACGGCCATCTTGAAGGTGAACCTCTCGCGGAAAACATAAGACCAACCGAAGGGCTGACGTAAAGATAGTCAATTTTTGCTCTGTTGTCGGTTGTTCCAACCGTTCAAATCGCGACAAGAAGGGATATTATTGTTTCCCAAGTGTTATCGTCTATCAAAGAGAAAAAGCGCTCGATCTTTCGTCTAGAAGACGCAAATTGAAATCCTAAGTAGTCCTTATGAAAGCACTGGAGGCTTTCTCAAGGTTAAGTCTTGCCAATCAGTGCTTATCTGTTGTTCAAAGTGAGTAATGTTTCATTTGTGGCTTTCCTGAAATTGTAGTTTCTAGTATTGTAAACCAGAATAGTTTGCATGCAAACTGTTTCTCTGGATTAAGTTTGACTTTTAAGGTTGCTTGAGATAGATGTAAACATTGAAATTACCGGAAGGTACAAAAAGCAGGTCGCAGGTCACAGGTCACAAGTCACAGGTCACAGGTCACAATTAACAGGTCACACTTAAAGAGTTATACACCGGATAGAGTAAAGGCGTTGCATTATAGAGTTCCATTTCCAGTCGTCAGAAATGAACATAATATATATGCGTTCCGGTTTTCGTGTAAGAATAGAACAATAAAATGTCACTAGTTCAACATTCTGTTGGGTGTACTGGTACTGTTTCCTCTGTTCCCAGCTTGAAGAATTCTTTTTAATGTGCAGACAGAAATAACATTTTCTTCGATCTATAGGGGCTTGGAACGAGTCTGTGACAGAAGCCTGGAACTGGGAATTCCCTCGTGCGCGTGAGAATCATGGCGGAGGAAGGAGAGGATTTTGAGGTAAGAAATTAAGGTTTTTTCTCGCTTTTTTTGGTCTTTTCAAATGGTTGTAAAGCCATATATTTCCTTATTCATCATCCTAACATCCTTATTTACTAAGCATCGACTGTAATTCAATCATAACCTGCCGATGAGGGTCTTGTTGTGGTTGTGTTTAGTTGTTCCTGCGATATTGGATATCTTGCGATGAAACACTATAAATGCAACGCCTTTACTCTATCCGGTGTATAACTCTTTAATTGTGACCTGTTAATTGTGACCTCTGACCTGTCACCTGTGACCTGTGACCTGTGACCTGTGACCTGTGACCTGCTTTTTGTACCTGCCGTCGAACCGTTGAAATTACCAGTTCATCAGAGCATACCCATTAAAACACTGAAAGCTTTCTCGATGGCACATCAAAGGTTGGCAGCTGTCAAAATGGCACATGCCAGTCAGTGCTTCTCTGGTGTTTGGAAGTGAGTAATGTTTCATTTGTGGCTTTCCCGAAATTAAATTTTCTAGTATGGGAAACCAGAATAGTTTGCTTGCAAACTTTTTCACTGGAATAAGTTTGACTTTTAAGGTTAATTGAGATAGATAAACCTTGAAATTACTAGTTAATTGGATATACCCATGGAAGCACATTGCATTGCAGCGTCGCGGGGACTTGTATACAAGTCAATGCATATTGGAATTAAAAATTAATATAGCTTTGGCAGGGAGTGAGCCCTGCCACTCTTGTGTCTGATTTATTTCATTTTCAGGGGCAGAAGTTTTTGTACCAGAATATCACTTGTTTTGTTTTGTTTTGTTTTTTTTCTATTTGGGGTTGTGTTTCCATGTATTTCCCATAAATATCAATGCACTGATTGTGTACTTTACTGAAAAATGTAATTATTGGGAGTGGATTAATTATTATTGTTATTGGGAGCAGTATTGAAGATTGTGACTTCTATTTTTTAGGGACTGTGTAATTTGGGCACCAGCAAATGGTGGTGTAACCCAGTGTTGTCTTAGAGGCAACACACAGGCTGCAAGAACAAAAAAAAAAAAACCTGCTAGAAGTGCTCCTTGAGGTGTTGCAAAGGGGCTGCTCTTCATGTGACACACATGAATGCAGTGTAGCCCTATTTTTCTAGGTAATTACTGTAAGGGTCCAACGTTACTATTTTGTTCTTTGGGGAAGGGGTTGGCCATTCATTTTAGCAAGGATTTTTTCCTTGAACCTCTTTGTGGGTCATTTTGGGTTGTTTTGTAACCCAATGTTTCCTTATAGACCTGATATATTAAGGGTCTACCCAACAGTGTATTACACTGAGTGATTTCCTAGGGCTGGCTCATCACTTATAGTGATGTATCTGGTCTACAAACATTAATATCAAATTTCTTTTGATGTTCCATCAAATTTTTTCAACCTTTGAACAAAAGAAATCATTGTTTCAAAAGCCAACCATGTGGTAAAGCAATGAGAGAAATCACTATATGAGTTAACGTCGCTGTATCAAGGAAACCCAGTTCAGTTGAAAATGTACCCATTTCGAGGGAGTAAAACCATGAAACATTTTTAGATTGTAGGTTGTCAATGCACTTTCAACTTAAAATTTATCTTCTAAAGGATTTGCAGCCACTCAGCTAGCATTATTGGGAAGCAATACAAGGTACGTTTTGGCTAGAATTCATGGCCTAAAATTTCGTCGGCAAAATCTAAAGAAACGAAATTTTCTTTAAACTTTCTTCATATACATCCTAAATTTTTCGTCTAGTGAATTTAGGACTAGCTACCTCACGAGGTCCACGTAAGTTATCGGTGGAAAATCGCTAACATTTGACGATCATTCCTTATTTGCGATCTCAAACGGATCAATGTTGTCAATACAAGCTTTTTTTTGCAAATATTTCTCTTTATCGAGCGGATCGAGCGTTGAAAAGTGAGTTTTTTTCGCAGACATGGTCAGAATCGCTTGTTAACATTGGAAGACCTGACCTTCAAGATGGCGGCCAACATGGTTGCTACGAGATACGTGACGTCAGCGGGTAACCTCTATACACCTCGGCGTATTTCACCTTTAGTTTTTGTAAAGGTGGTTTGTTTTTAGTAAGGCTCAGAAAGAGATATGCGCCGACGGCAGGCTCCAAGTGCGGCAAACGAGAGGGGAAAAAACATGTCGTAAACCACTTGTCTCCCATAAACAGTGGATCTCGAAGTAGCATTACCGAATACAATGCGGAAATGATAGACTAACTGCTTTCGTTGTTTGAGTCGGTACTGGAAAGCATTGTGGCAATAACTGAATAACTAATCTTTGAACGAGATATTAAAATTGATATACCTCTTTTTTCTTCTTCAAGGGTAGCTTTTCCAGGGCCAAAGATTGCAGCTAAACCTGTTATGCCGCCCATGATGACGAGTATTGCCAACAGCAATAGCAGAAATTGCCACACTCGAATATTGCATCTCACATATCTTTTGTGAAAACAATCGCAGCTCGTCGAAAAGGATCGATCTTTCGTCAAACGATGTTCATCCTCGCTGATTTCAAGTGTTGTTTGTAAAGTGTTGTGTTGTTTAACTCAACCATTTATTTAGGACCAAAGTAATACATACATCAAAACGGCGGGAAAAATACTGCACGTGACAATTCATGTTATGTAAACAACGCGTGACCAGAAATTGTCCCATTATGTAATCGCAGTCAGATACTGTTACATTGTTGAAGGTTCAAGTGACTGTGGATGCGCAACAGACATTCTCAAGCAGTTTGAGCAAGAATCAATCAGACCTTGACGTTGCGTCCCAAGTTGAAGGTTAGCGAGAAATTCGATCCTATTGAGGCGACCCTTTTTAATTGCGTTTGCCTCGTATAAATGACATGGAAAGAGACAGATCATCACTTCATTATAAACACAAACATTTCAAATATGTTTTATTATTTCTTTATTTACAATACCTATCAATTTAGTTCACTTTTTAGCAAGTCATGATTGTTTTACAGTAATTACTTCCCGAAGAGTTAATTTTCTCGAGGAAGTGTTACGTCTATCACGGTCACACACATATGCCAGCGCTGATGACGCAGGTCACACACTCACAAGCATCTCGCACTCACCTCACAGAGACAACTTAGAGAGACAAAAAAGAAATTAAGATAAAAAGCACACGCCAGAAACAATCGGGAACAGACCCAAATTTTTTCTGTTGTAAACGATGCATTCCCTTCTAGTTAGGGTGGGTATCGACACGTATATTTTAAGGTTTTGGTGTCATAAGCGACTCTGGCCGCAAATCGTGAAAAAACCTGGATTCGTATGCCACTTTCCCAGTGTTTGGCGATTGTGTACCCAATTTTTCTGCGGTGTAAACGTCCGTTTAATGTTTTCGACTGCTTCAATAAAGAACACCTTTTGCCCGAAAGGCCCTCGGGAAGGTATCCTCTTTCCAATGGTTATTCCTAAGCAAGTTGCTACACAGGTGGACTTTATGCATAGCTCTATCAGAAGGAAAACGCTGAACAATGTTTGTTGATAAAGTTTATTATCTATTGCTAACTTCTAATAACTGATTCATAAATGATGACCATTAACTTTTTTACAAAGAGACTCCATGTGTTGTCGTTGTCTCTAAAATATATCTTAACAGCTTACTATATAGTTGTGATAAAAATTACAAAGGCTCTTTTTGCGCGTAACTAGTCACAATGATATATTTATGTACACAATAAAGGTGTATACTAAACGCTTATAAGAAGAACAATATCTGAAAATATTTTAGCCAACAAATACTGCTAAACAATTCCTTGATTTACCCAGTTTTCCTCGTTGTCTATGACTTGAATTATACGAAGTTTATTCCTAATAATTTATTCTACAACCTTTCATTAGTGGAATAGTT